>NC_084638.1:6692477-6712477 GCF_033978795.1 Nerophis ophidion
TCTTTAAATGGGTGACATTTAGAAATATGTGTGGTGCTTGGACATGTTTGTAATGCCCACAAAGTTCAGTGACCAGGTGTGTTGACTTTTTGCATTTACATTAGTGTGAAAGGTTGTTTGGATTGGGTCATACAAGTAAATGACGTGCTGAAGTCACTTTAAAGTACAATTCATGGTCATTGATTTTATTTACCAACGTTGTCTACAAATCGGAGGCAAACATTCAGGCCGGATTCCTTATGAGGTTTAAACACTACATGTGAGTTGTGGTACTTTTAGTGAGGGGGGGGCGTGGGTTCATTTGCAATCTGGGAACGTCTCCATTTTGCAGACAGGCTAAAAAAAACGTGTTGTAAAAGTGACCGTGGGGCAAAATTTCGGCAAATTTTAAAACAAAGTGTACCCAATATGTCTCGGACGTAAAATCCTCATATCAGCAATGTGCTCCGTACCTCTCTGAGGTGATGCCGTTTTGGGAAGTGCCGCTGTGCTGCCGCCTGCGCTCCACCGGCATCACGTCAAGGTAACCTCCAGACTCACTCTGGATGACTCCGGCATGAATGGCTGCTCTGCAGATGCTGGATTTCTGCAGACATGCGGCACAAATACGTAGGCCAGAGAGTTTAACATAAACAAATGTATCAATCAATGTTTATTTATATGGCCCTAAATCACAAGTGTCTCAAAGGGCTGCACAAGCCACAACCACATCTTCGGTTCAGAGCCCACGTAAGGGCAAGGAAAAACTCACAACCCAGTTGTACGTCAATGTGGATGACTGTGAGAATCTTTGGAGAGGGTTTCACAAATTCCCAAAAATGTTTCACAAACTGAAAATGTTTTCACAAAAATAAAAAATGTTTTCACACACACACAAAAATGTTTCTTAAGTTCAACATTTTTTTGCAAACTCAAACATTTTTCACAAAAATTCCCAAAAATGTTTCACAAGCTCAAAAAAATGTTTCACAAACTCCAAATATTTTCACAAACTCAAAAATGTTTCACGAACTCAAACATTTTTTACAAAAATTCAAAAAAATGTTTCACAAACTCAAGAATTTTCACAGGAATTAAAAAAAAATGTTTCACAAACTCAATCATTTTTCACAAAAATTCCCAAAAATGTTTCACAAGCGCAAAAAAAATGTTTCACAAACTCCAAATGTTTTCACAGACTCAAAAATGTTTCACAAACTCAAACATTTTTTACAACAATTAAAAAAAAAAATGCACAAACTTAAGCATTTTCACAGAAATTCAAAAAACATTTTTTTTCTCAAACTCAATAATTTTTCACAAAAATTCCTAAAAATGTTTCACAAGCTCAAAAAGATGTTTCACAAACTCCAAATGTTTTCACAAACTCAAAAATGTATCACAAATTCAAATATTTTTTTTACAAAAATTCAAAAAAATGTTTCACAAAATTAAGCATTTTCACAGAAATTCAAAAAAATGTTTCACAAACTCAATAATTTTTCACAAAAATTCCCAAAAATGTTTCACAAGCTCAAAAATGTTTTACATACTCAAAGATTTTTCACAAAAATTCCCAAAAATGTTTCACAAGCTCAAAAATGTTTCATAAACTCAAAAATGTTTCACAAAAATTTAAAAAAATGTTTCACAAACTCAAAAAGATGTTTTTCAAAATTTCTAAAAAATGTTTCACAAACTAAAAAATGTTTCACATTTTCAAAAAATGTTTCACAAACTCACAAATGTTTCATAAACTCCACATTTTTTTACTAACTCAAAAAATGTTTCACAGACTCCAATTATTTTTACTAACTCAAAAAATGTTTGACAAGCTCAACAAAATGTTTCACCAACTCCAAAATGTTTTGCTAACTCAAAAAAGTTTCACAAAGTCAAAAAAATGTTTCACAAACTCAAAAATGTTTCACAAACTTAAAAAAATATTTTACAAACTCAAAAATGTTTCACAAACTCCAAATTGGGATGTCAATGTGGATGACAATAAGAAATCTTGGAGAGGGTTTTACAAATTCAAAAAAATGCACAAACTTAAGCATTTTCACAGAAATTCAAAAAACATTTTTTTTCTCAAACTCAATAATTTTTCACAAAAATTCCTAAAAATGTTTCACAAGCTCAAAAAGATGTTTCACAAACTCCAAATGTTTTCACAAACTCAAAAATGTATCACAAATTCAAATATTTTTTTTACAAAAATTCTAAAAAATGTTTCACAAAATTAAGCATTTTCACAGAAATTCAAAAAAATGTTTCACAAACTCAATAATTTTTCACAAAAATTCCCAAAAATGTTTCACAAGCTCAAAAATGTTTTACATACTCAAAGATTTTTCACAAAAATTCCCAAAAATGTTTCACAAGCTCAAAAATGTTTCATAAACTCAAAAATGTTTCACAAAAATTTAAAAAAATGTTTCACAAACTCAAAAAGATGTTTTTCAAAATTTCTAAAAAATGTTTCACAAACTAAAAAATGTTTCACATTTTCAAAAAATGTTTCACAAACTCACAAATGTTTCATAAACTCCACATTTTTTTACTAACTCAAAAAATGTTTGACAAGCTCAACAAAATGTTTCACCAACTCCAAAATGTTTTGCTAACTCAAAAAAGTTTCACAAAGTCAAAAAAATGTTTCACAAACTCAAAAATGTTTCACAAACTTAAAAAAATATTTTACAAACTCAAAAATGTTTCACAAACTCCAAATTGGGATGTCAATGTGGATGACAATAAGAAATCTTGGAGAGGGTTTTACAAATTCAAAAAAATGTTTCACAAACTGAAAATGATTTCACAAAAATAAAAAAAAATTTCACACACAAAAAAATGTTTCGCAAGTTCAAAAATGTTTCCCAAACTCAAACATATTTCACAAAAAATCCCAAAAATGTTTCAAAAGCTCAAAAAAATGTTTCACAAATTCAAAAAAATGTTTCACAAATTCAAAAAAATGTTTCACAAATTCAAAAAATGTTTCACAAACTGAAAATGTTTTCACAAAAATAAAAAATGTTTTCACACACACAAAAAAATGTTTCGCAAGTTCAAAAATGTTTCGCAAACTCAAGCATATTTCACAAAAAATCCCAAAAATGTTTCACAAGCTCAAAAAAATGTTTCACAAATTCAAAAAAATGTTTCACAAACATAAAAATGTTTCACAAACACAAAAAATGTTTTCACAAACGCAAAAATGTTTCACAAGCTCAAATTTTTTTTTCACAAATTCAAAAAAATGTTTCACAAACATAAAAATGTTTCACAAATTCAAAAAAATGTTTCACAAACATAAAAATGTTTCACAAACACAAACATTTTTTCTCACAAACGCAAAAATGTTTCACAAGCTCAAAAAAATGTTTCACAAATTCAAAAAAATGTTTCACAAACACAACATTTTTTTCTCACAAACGCAAAAATGTTTCACAAACTCAAACATTTTTTCCAAAAATTCCAAAAAATGTTTCACAAACTCAAGCATTTTCACAATATTTCAAAAAATGTTTCACAAATTTTGAGAAATGTTTACAAACTCCAAACATTTTTTACTAACTCAAGAAAAAATTTCACAAAATTCAAAAAAAGTTTCAAACTCAAAAAAAAAAAAGTTTCCCAAATGTGTGGTGTTGTGTGAGGTGTGTAGCATCCATGCAGTCTTGTTGTCAGTGCTGTCAAATTATTGATGACAAATGAATGAATCCCTTTGTTGGAGACTGTTTTACATATTAAGCAATGAGATTATTGTTGCCACAGGAAGTGTTTTTCACCCCCTCAGTTATTATTCTGCAAGGTACAGCCTTCATCAAAAGTGTACGTACACTTGTAAAGAACATGATGTCATGGCTGTCTGCACTTTACCATCATTTCTACAACTCTTATTTTGTTGTGATGTAGTGATTGGAGCACATACTTGTTGCTCACAAAGAACATTCATGAAGTTTGCTTCTTTTATGAATGTATTCAGCCGGGCGACATCATCCTCTACACACCTTTGATATCTGATGGCTCACTTCTTGCCATAGATTCATGCTTTTCACGTCACAGTAAGTGTTTTCGTTCTTGTTGTCCATAGTTCTGTCATTGTGCCAGTTTTTGTTTTCAGAGCTAAGTTTTGAACCTCTGCTGAGAGCGCCTTTTGTTTGTTCCTTTTTTTTTTTTTAAGTTAATAATAAAAGATGTCATTACCTTCTCGCCATGCGCGGTCCAGTCGCTTTGCACCATGGGAAAACAAACCTCACCAAAGTCCAAGTCTTGACTCAAACTACATGAATGTTTTTTGTGAGCAACAAGTATGTGCTCCAATCACTACATCACAACAAAATAAGAATGATTGGCAAGTCAAGGCAGCCATGACATCATGTTCTTTACAAGTCTACGAACACCTTTGACCTCACCTCATGAAAATGTTTGAATAACTTACATCAAAGTAATATTTACTTCCGACGACCCTGCCTTGACTGTCATGAAGACAGTTCCTGGGACAGTACAACCTGGGGGGAAACAAAAAACATTTTCCTAAATGAACGCGGTCATCAGGTTGGCGAACGCTGAGAAGTTACCTGGGGCAGTGTCGCAAGGGCTTCTTAAAGGGACAGTACGACGCCACCGTGGTGTCACACCTCACCGCCTTGACTGCAAGGAAACAGTATAGATGTCCAACATACATATACATGTACACATACAAATACATGTACAACATACATATACATGTACAGCATACATATACATGTACACATACAAATACATGTACACATACATATACATGTACAACATACATATACATGTACACATACATATACATGTACACATACATATACATGTACAACATACATATACATGTACAACATACATATACATGTACACATACATATACATGTACAACATACATATACATGTACACATACAAATACATGTACAGCATACATATACATGTACAACATACATATACATGTACAACATACATATACATGTACACATACAAATACATGTACACATACATATACATGTACACATACAAATACATGTACAGCATACATATACATGTACAACATACATATACATGTACACATACATATACATGTACAACATACATATACATGTACACATACAAATACATGTACAGCATACATATACATGTACAACATACATATACATGTACACATACATATACATGTACAACATACATATACATGTACACATACAAATACATGTACACATACATATACATGTACAACATACATATACATGTACACATACATATACATGTACAACATACATATACATGTACAGCATACATATACATGTACAGCATACATATACATGTACACATACAAATACAAGTACAACATACATATACATGTACACATACAAATACATGTACAGCAGGGGTGTCCAAAGTGCGGCCCGGGGGCCATTTGAGGCCCACAGCTAATTGTTTACTGGCCCGCAATACATTCTGGAAATGCAATAGCAAAAAAAATATACATACATACATACATATATATATATATATACATATATATATTAGGGCTGGGCAACGATTAAAAATGTTAATCAAAGTTAATCGCATTATTTCTCTGATTAATCGCGATTAACTGCATTGTACGCGCAAAGCCCAATAATGAATTCAAAAGTAGTGTGTAGTGCACCTTTATTGGAATATTCTCCCACATGAACAAAAGCGCCAAAACATTTGTTGTGCAAACACAATTTAAATCAGTCCTTGTTAAACAGTAGCAGTTAAATAGCATATTTTATGAAAATCAACTCCAAAAATGTAAATACAAACATTTAAGCTTATTGCCACTGCCAGGGTATTTAAGTTATCCTGTTTGTTATGGAAAATAAACCTTTTTTTGATCAGGGATCTTATGTTTAAAAAACCTATATTATAGTTAGTGGGCTGTTTTAGGGAATTTTTTATCAAATTATCCGTAGTAGCAATATTAATAATGTTGTGTTTATTCTGCGTAGTGCACTTAAAATAATTATGACCATATCTAGGAATTGATATGATGGGAATTTTCCGATTGTTTGCTTGGTGCTTTGATAAACTGAAGGCATCATATACATGGTACTATATTGTGATGTTATGAGCCAGGGAATAAAAGAACTACCCTACCCAGCATGCAACAGGAGTGACGAGCATGCTAGGTTGTGTCGCCATGACGACATCTTGTATGTTGTGATATGCACGCTCTGAAAGTAAACGTTAAGAACTCAGCCAACACTCCTGGTCTGCATTATTCATAAATAGACAGACAACACATATACTCCGCTGCTTCACAGGACGCTGGATGTAGCCGGCAAAGTATTCCCATGCTAGCTAGCCGGTCTAGCAAGCACGCCTCATTCAGTCCAAAACGGCCCGATCTATCCACATCCAGAATTGTCTGGCGGTCGTAAGTGATCCCGGAGTGACCGCGCTGTAAGCCAGCCAGGAAATTTGCAGAATTGTCCGGTATTTTTGCCAAATGTTCCATCTTTACCAAGAGCCCCTCCACGCCGGGCGACGCCACCTTGTTAACAAAAAGGCGTTAACAAAATAAAAGCATGTAAACAACATACGCAAATGTGCGATAAAATAATTGTCGGCGTTAATAGATTGATGAGTTAACTCGTAATTAACGCATTAATTTGCCCACCCCTAATATATATATATATATATATATATATATATATATATATATATATAAGTGGACTGAGGTGAAATCTAACTAGAAAAAGTTGTTCTCTTTTGTCTTACTTTATTTTACTGATTTTATATATTTATTTACCTTTATATCCCTGTAATATTTGTCTCATCTTGAATGGGATTGTGCTGGAAATGTTTAATTTCCCCTCAGGGATTGATAAAATATTTCTGATTCTAATTCAGATTTTTCCTTTTTTGCAATTGCTCCAAAAAAACAAAAAAGAATCAATGTTATAATGAATTATTGACCTTTACAAGGCTCCAATTATTTCAAATATTTCACTTTAAAATGTTTTATCTGTAAAATATTGCATATGTTGTGTGGTTGCCATATAAGAACATCAACATTTTCTTTGACAAAAGAGCATAAAACCAACAAAATAATAGTTAAAACGTCAAATCAACAGATATATCTGAAGATGATCTCGTAACTTAAGTGTTGAAAGTAAAAAAACTAATAAAAATAAAAACAAAGGCAGGCTTAAATAGTGGGGTAATCAAAAAGCAGGTGCGTGTGAGAAACTTAAGGCAGGTGACACAAATACGTAACTAGGCAACGGAACAAAACAGGAAGTGCCACCAGGAACTAAGGAAGTCAAATAACAACCAGGATGGGATGTACCAAACAGAACAAAACCAGAATATGCCATGATACGAGTAGCGGATCATGACAGTATCACTTTATGGGTGGGGCACCTTTTGGATCCCAACTATATTAAATGGAATTTTATTTATCTTTTCACTGTGATTACTCAAAAATAATAATGAATTAAAATCAATGGTGTCCTGCATTATTGATCTTTTTAAGGCTCTAATTACTTCATATCAAACATTGCTTTCTGAATGTTTTGGGCAGCGGGGGATATACTGCATACTTCAGTTTTATTATTTAAAAACAAAGTTGTCTTTGACACAAAAGGCATAAAACCTTTTTTTTTTTTCTTTTTTTTTTAACTTTATATCAACCTGAAGTTGATACACTGTAGAGATTTACTGTAAGCGTTAAATAAAAAACATAAAAAAATGACAATTTAACTTGTTATTAACATTTTAATAACGGAAACCTTTATGGGAGCCCTAAAGGTAAACAAAAAAAAAAATCCTTATATTTTGTTATGGTTTGAAAAAGGAAAAATATCAAAATGGCCCCCGCATGCTTAAATCCCCCCCCCCGTGGAAAAAGTTTGGACACCCCTGATGTACAGCATACAAATACATGTACATTATACAAATACTTGTACATTATACAAATACATGTACGTTATACAAATACATGTACATTATACAAATACTTGTACATTATACAAATACATGTACGTTATACAAATACATGTACATTATACAAATACATGTACATTATACACATACTTGTACAGTATACAAATACTTGTACATTATACAAATACAAGTACATTATACAAATACATGTACATTATACACATACATGTACATTATACAAATACATGTACATTATACAAATACTTGTACATTATACAAATACTTGTACAGTAAACAAATACATGTACATTATACAAATACATGTACATTATACAAATACATGTACATTATACACATACTTGTACATTATACACATACTTGTACATTACACAAATACATGTACATTATACAAATACTTGTACAGTAAACAAATACATGTACATTATACAAATACATGTACATTATGCAAATACTTGTACATTATACAAATACATGTACATTATACAAATACTTGTACAGTAAACAAATACATGTACATTATACAAATACATGTACATTATACACATACTTGTACATTATACAAATACATGTACATTATACACATACTTGTACATTATACACATACTTGTACAGCATACAAACACATGTACATTATACAAATACATGTACATTATACAAATACTTGTACATTATACAAATACTTGTACATTATACAAATACATGTACATTATACACATACTTGTACATTATACAAATACATGTACATTATACAAATACATGTACATTATACACATACTTGTACATTACACAAATACATGTACATTATACAAATACATGTACATTATACACATACTTGTACAGCATACAAATACATGTACATTATACAAATACATGTACATTATACAAATACATATACATTATACACATACTTGTACATTACACAAATACATGTACAACATACAAATTCATGTAATTTATACAAATACATGTACATTATACAAATACATGTACATTATACAAATACATATACATTATACACATACTTGTACATTACACAAATACATGTACAACATACAAATTCATGTAATTTATACAAATACATGTACATTATACAAATACATGTACATTATCCAAATACTTCTTTCTGTGAAGAATGCTTCTTACCAGGAACCGAGTCTATCTTGAAGGAATTGGCACTTCTGTTCTTCCTGTGACATTAAAACAATCATCAATGAGCATCATTCCCCACATTACTGCCTGACTGCAACACAGAGGTGGGTATTTACATTTATTTTGTTATATTAACTTTACTAACTTTTCACATACATTCTACTTCTCAGAAGAGTTTAATTGAAACATACTTTTTACTTTTGTTGGAGTATTTTTGCCAAGAAGAAACACTCCTTGTTCTGGCTCCATAGGAGCCTTTTTGTTCTTATTTGCAAAGAATTTTCAAATATTTCTTACGCTAAAGTCAAAACTTTTTTTTAAATATATATACACCTTTATTTATAAAGTTCCATTACAAACACAATACAGTAATACAGTGCCAGGGTTTTTTTTAATTCAATAAAGTAGAGATAGTAGAATGTAAAATAGATGTACAGTGGTGGTCAAAAGTGTACGTACACTTGTAAAGAACATGATGTCATGGCTGTCTTGACTTTCCGATCATTTCTACAACTCTTATTTTTTCGTGATGTAGTGATTGGAGCACATAATTGTTGCTCACAAAAAAACATTCATGATTTTGCTTCTTTTATGAATTTATTATGGCTCTACTGAAAATGGACAAAGATAAGACCTTCTGGAGAAAAGTTCTGTGCTCAGATCAAACAAAAAAAAACCCACTCTGCAAAAAGTCAGAGTTCAAAAACAAGAAAAAAAAAAATACAAAAATGAGGGGGATTTTACTTGAACTAAGCAAAATTATCTGCCAATAGAAGAAGAAAATTTGGCTTGTCAAGACTTTCCAAAACACGTTAAATTAGCTAACCTCAATGAACCCAAAAATACCTTAAAATAAGTATACTCTCACTAATAACAAGTGCACTTTTCTTGGTAGAAAAAAACGAGACCTTTTTGCTCAATATGTTGAAAAATATTCTTAAATTAAGTAAATGCTTGTGCCATCATGATTTTTTTTTTTGCCATGCTTGTAGTAAGACATTATTACTTTAAAAAAGTATTTTTATACTTGTGGGTGTTAATGACACAGCTTTGCATCAGTTGATATTCTAGTTTCAAGCATGTTTTACTTAATATAGGTCATAAAATCTTGGCAGCAAGCTGTAATATCTTACTGAGATCATTTAGGACAAAAACAAGTAAAACATACTAACATAAAATCTGCTTAGTGATAATAATTATCTTATCAGATAGAAAATAAGCAAATATCACCCTTATTTGAGATATTTAATCTTACTAAGATATCAGTTTTTGCAGTGCAGCAATGTGTTTGGAGGAGAAAAGGTGAGGTCTTTAATCCCAGGAACACCACTCCTACCGTCAAGCATGGTGGTGGTAGTATTATGCTTTGGGCCTGTTTTGCTGCCAATGGAACTGCTGCTTTAAATGGGACAATGAAAAAGGAGGATTAGCTCCAAATTGTTCAGGACAAGCTAAAAATATCAGCCCGGAGGTTGGGTCTTGGGCACAGTTGGGTGTTCCAAAAGGACAATTACACCAAACACACCTCAAAAGTGGTAAAAGAATAGGCTAGAATGAAGGTTTTAGAATGGCCTTCCCAAAGTCCTGACTTGAACGTGTGGACAATGCTGAAGAAACAAGTCCATGTCAGAAAACCAACAAATTCAGCTGAACAGCAGAAACTTTGGAGCTAATCCTCCTTTTTCATTGTCCTATTTAAAGCAGCAGTTCCATTGGCAGCAAAACAGGTCCAGAGCATAATACTACCACCACCATGCTTGACGGTAGGATTGGTGTTCCTGGGATTAAAGGCCTCACCTTTTCTCCTCCAAACATATTGCTGGGTATTGTGGCCAAACCGCTCCATTTTTGTTTCATCTGACCACAGAACTTTCCTCCAGAAGGTCTTATCTTTGTCAGGTCACATTTTCAGTAGAGCCATTAATACATTCATAAAACAAACAAGCGACATGAATGTTTTTGTGAGCAACAAGTATGTGCTCCAATCACTACATCACAAAAAAAAAAAATAATGATTGGAAAGTCACGGCAGCCATGACATCATGTTCTTTACACTTTTGACCTCCACTGTATTTATGTAACAATGTGTATAGTTATAGACTCACACAAGTTCTGTAAGTAGTTTAAATTTGGAGCACAGCGTCATAGTTTTCACAGCTTGTTGGTTGTTAGAGGTAGATAGCGTTTTAAAGTGAAGTTATAACTCTTTTTAAAAACAAAACAAAACGGGTATTTATAAACGTCACTTCCTGTCTGGTGACGTCACACAATAGTCACTTCCGGTTGTACGGAGACACCTGAGACTCTTTCCGCTAGCGAGCGTTTTTCACATCTGTAGCTTGTAAGTTGACTTTGTACAATTGAATGTTTGTTCGTTTTATAACAATGTGATTCTACAAGTTTAAATACAACGTTTGTAATGCGTGCTTTATTCATGTTAACATTAAGCTAGCTAACGAGTAGCTAGTTAGCGTTAGCATGCTAGTTTGTGTGACTTATTGTTACATAGATGAATATTGTATTTTATTTTAGTAATGTGTCTTCTTTGTTGTTGATACTCGTTCAGATCGCTACGTTTATTTATAATTTTTTTATTACAGTTTGCAAAGACAACTTTTTGGCTGTTACAGAGACTTCTTCCAGCCGGCACGGTCACGTGACTCTGTTCCACCAATCAGAGGTAAGCACTGGTGAACTCCTGACTCCAATTCACCAATCAAACGGTGCCTTGTAGTCACGTGACCGACTGTCAGCCTCACACTGTAAAAAGTGACATTATGTGTCTTAATGTTTACTTAAAAACTATGAAAACAAACATTTATATCAACATCTGGCTCAGTAGAAGTTTATGCCTACAAAATGTTCACTTCCAATTGATAAAAAAACACAATGCGGTAAGTTCTACCATGAATTGATTAACGTTTACCCCGACTTAAACAAGTTGAAACATTTATTGGGGTGTTACCATTTAGTGGTCAGTTGTTTGTAATATGTACTGTACTGTGCAATCTACTAATAAAAGTCTCAATAATTTAATCAATGTAATTTGTTATGTTACGGCCTTTTTCCAAAATGGTAACACTATGGTATAAGAGGTCTTTCAGAACAGTAGTTAAAGTCCTACTGAAAGCCACTACTAGCGACCACGCAGTCTGATAGTTTATATATCAATGATGAAATATTAACTTTGCAACACATGCCAATTTAGTTTACTAAATTGCAATTTTAAATTTCCCGCAAAGTGTCTTATTGAAAACGTCAGTATGATGACATGTGCGCGTGACGTCACCGGTGGTAGCGGATATGTTCTTCCAGCACCGATCACGGCTAAAAGTAGTCTGTTTTTATTGCATATTTACACAGTATTCTGGACATCTGTGTTGCTGAATCTTTAGCAATTTGTTCAATTAATAATGGAGACGACAAAGAAGAAAGATGTAGGTGGAAAGCGGTGTATTGCAGCAACACAAACACAGCCGGTATTTCTGTGTTTGTTGTGAAGCTTTAATATGGAACAGAGCGGTCAAGCGAGCATGTTTCTCTACCACATGTCAACCGGCAGGTTTCGGTGAGAAAATTGTGGTAATAAGTCGGCTCTTACAGTAAACATGAGCGGCGCTTGTGTCGTTCTTCCTGCAGCTGTCAAAAAAGGCAGCTGCGACTTTCTTGTCTCCACCATGGCCTCGCTCAGAGACACTGGCGGTCACGACACCCTTCCGACTTTCAGGTATGACTATATAATCTCACTAAAACACCAGTAACACAATAAGCAGATAAGGGATTTTCCACATTTTCCTAGTAAATGTGTCTAATAGCATCTGAATTGCTCCCACTGCCCTCGTCTTTTTTTCTTCTTCCTTCTAGCCCTTCACTCTCACTATCCTCATCCACGAAGGTTTCATCTGCGCTCAAATTAATGGGAAAATTGTTGCTTTCTCAGTCTGAATCGCTCTAGCTGCTGGTGGCTTCTATTGTAAACAATGTGAGGATGTGAGGAGCCCTCACACTGGTGATGTCATCGTCTGCGACTTCCGGTAAAGGCAAAGCTTTTTTATAAGCGACCAAAAGTTGCAAACTTTATCGTGGATGTTCTCTACTAAATCCTTTCAGCAAAAATATGGCAATATCGCCAAATGATCAAGTATGATACATAGAATGGACCTGCTTTCCCCGTTAAAATAAGAAAATCTCATTTCAGTAGGCCTTTAAGTAGTTATCTAAGTAATAGATCTCAATATGTGGAAATTAATAAGAGTAAATCACAGCCAGGAAGAGTAACTTGTTGCTCGGTAAAGGGACTTAAAATATTGATACTTTTTTCAAAGGATATATGTTCAGTATCTAATTAATTGAAATGTATTTCATTTGCAGACAATACAAATGTATATTTTTCTGGAGAAGACTTGAAAGAGTGTTGAGGATAATAGAGGTTGAGCTAAAAATATGGTCTGACATTATTAATAAGTTATAATTAAATGATAAGAAAACTAAATTGATGGTGTTTAGTGGTGGCAAGGACAAATTGTGAAGCAAAGTTAAATCAAGTGGAAATTGATGGAGTATATGAAACTAAGTTCTTGGGAATAATAATTGATCATAAATTATGTTGGAAGCCGCATATTGAAAATATGAAAGGAAAAAATATCCAAATCCATTGCTATTCTTCATAAAGTAAAACATGCTGAATAAGAAATGATTCTTTTATTTTTCCATATCCAACATATTGTGTTGAAGTTTGGGGAAATGTTTATAAAACAAACATAGACCCGATAATTCAACTTCAAAAAAGGGTGATTAGAATAATACACCAAGCGTGCCACTATGAACATACCAATCCATTTTTTATAAGTTCTAATGTGTTAACATTTTCAGATATTGTGTTTTTAAAAACAGTGGAAATAGTGTTTGGAGTAGAGAACAACAGCCCTCCAGCTTGTATTCTTAGCTTATTTTAATTAAGAGGAGAAAACTATCATTTACGGGGATATTGATTTTTGAAATATGTAGAGTAAGAAGGAATATTAAATACAAATGTATTTCAGTCTTAGGAGTTAAATGGTGGAACAAGCTCAGTAATGAGTTGATCTTTAAGGTTTAAGAAAGCCTTGAAAGGAGAAATAATGGAAAATTATAAAATATAGTGACAATTACTTTCATCCCATTGATATTTTTGAACGTCAATGTTCCAGGTAATCAAATTTTTAGTGAATGAATAGGCGAGGCAAATATATGCCTTAGCTTCAGCCTATTCCTTTTTCTTTTTGTGTGTTTATGATTGTTATGTATAATCTGTGCTGATAAATTGATCACACAAAATGGGTTATTATATGACCCAAATAAACTCATTTCATTTCAAAATTGAATACATTTATTTCCCCCCTCAGAATTCTACACATAATACCCCATAATTAAAATGAGAATTTTTTTTTTTAAATTTGCAAATTTGTTAAAAAATAAATTGTGACCCCGGGGAACTTGCTTTATCAGTATCCTACTCAAACCCTTCCGAAAAGCTGCGCACCACAAAACGTGCTCGTTGTAAACAATAATCCTGACTTCCTCATTTTTATTTACAAATAGAAATCATCACAAATGTTTTCAGTAAATTTTTTTTGTAGGTCAAAGTATTTTTTTCTCTCTTATGTATATATATAATATGTTCAATTTAAATGTATTATTTATTGAGTTTATTCATGCGGTTTTTCCGTCAGTTAAAAATGTTTTGTTTTTTTAGTTCAGGCAAATTGATGCACTTTACATTTTTTCTGTTACAGAGTAATAAAACAATGTTAATAAAATGTATTCTTCGTTGTAAGTTGACTTATATGTTTTATTTAATGTTCATAAGGACACAATCTTATGCAGAAGTGTACTCGTAACAATTTGATGGACGAATGATACGATTTATAGTCGCGGCTTACATTTATAGTCCTTATTGCTGGGAGGGGGCGTAACAAAAGGGCTACTCTATCCACCTCTGCTGCAACACCCGGAAACAAGTTAGTCGACTTTTGACAGAAAATACAAGTTCCTACCCGATCGACTGGATCCCATTCTTGTATGATTTGGAGAAGTGTTGTTTTCTACCCAGTCGGGTAACATCCAGCCATCCTCCATCGTTGTCAATCACGCCCGCATGCAGCGCCGCGCCACACACACTGGATTGCTGGGTCAGAAAATACACTGACACTTTTAAAAAGGTCCAACCAATGTCCCTTCACAGACTCGACACTCACTAAGGTTACATGCTCTTGGAAAAAAAAAATGGAAATGATTAGGTTTTAGGGGAAAGGGTGCGAAGAATTCACTGACTGAACACACTGGAGTTACAATCTATATTCAAATAAATAGACTGGAAAGACAAGATATTTAACGTTCCAACTGGTAAATTGTTATTTTTTGCAAATATTAGCTCATTTGGAATTTGATATTTCAAAAAAAGCTGGCACAAGTGGCAAAAAAGAGGGAAAAAGTTGAGGAATGCTCATCAAAGACTAATTTTGAAGACCCCACAGGTGAACAGGATAACTGGGAACAGGTAAATGCCAGGATTGGGTATAAAAGCAGCTTCCATGAAATGCTCAGTCATTCGCAAACAAGGACAGGGCGAGGGTCACCACTTTGTCAACACATGCCTGAGCAAGATGTTTAAAAACAACATTTCTCTACCAGCTACTGCAAGGAATTTAGGGATTTCACCATCTACGCTCCGTAATATCATCAAAAGGTTCAGAGAATCTGGAGAAATCACTGCACGCAAGCCGTAATATTACAGACCTTGGATCCCTCAGGCGGTACTGCGTCAAAAAGCGACATCAGTGGTAAAGGATATCACCACACAGGCTCAGGAACACTTTAGAAAACCACTGTCAGTAACTACAGTTGGTCTTTATTATTATACCGCCGTCTCTTTGAGCTGTAATTTGACCCCCTTAACATGCTTCAAAATTCACCAAATTTTACACACACATCAGGACTGAAGAAAATTGCGATCTATTAAAAAACCAAAACCAAAAAAAACCCTCAAAATTGCGCTCTAGCGCCCCCTAGGAAGAAAACACAGACAAAACTGTCCGTAACTTCCAGTAGGAATGTCGTAGAAACATGAAACAAAAACATTATGTAGGTCTCAGTTAGACCTATATTTAATCCACTGAGACCCCCCGGCTAAAATCAACAGGAAGTTTGCCATTCCCACTTTAATACAAAAGTTGGCTAAAATATTTCGCTTTTTTTTTCAAACATTATCTCCTCTGAGGTCGTTTGTCGTTTCGGCTTCAAATAAGCACAGACGAGAGATTGAACCCTTCTGATTAAAAGTTAAAGAGTTTTAACTACTAACCCGGTTTGGATTTTATGAGCCCGCAAAGAACCATTGTTTTGCTGCTGTTGTCACAAAAAAGCGTCTTTCTCCTCAGACAAAACTGTTGGACTGTCATACACACATGGGGCCTTATAGCACGGTTGGTAGAGTGGCCGTGCCAGCAACTTGAGGGTTGCAGGTTCGATTCCCGCTTCCGCCATCCTAGTCACTGCCGTTGTGTCCTTGGGCAAGACACTTTACCCACCTGCTCCCAGTGTCACCCACACTGGTTTAAATGTAACTTAGATATTGGGTTTCACTATGTAAAGCGCTTTGAGTCACTAGAGAAAAGCGCTATATAAATATAATTCACTTCACTTCATGAAACAAAAACCTCAATGTAGGTCTCGCTGAGCAGAAATCAACAGAAAGTTTGCTATTCCCACTCAATACAACTGCATTACATTCACCATGCATGAGAGTCTCAAAATGGCGGCACCAAGGCGTCCTTATAAAATGCCCAAGCCACTTTACAACTGTTATTACTATGAGACTGATGTACAACTTTTTCTCTGTGTAATAATCTACCACTTATCTGGGCTTGGGTCGCGGGGGCAGCAGCCCAAGCGGTCCCGTCCATCGCTGCTTGCAGCTTTAATATATTAGTTACTTAACATGCAGTCAGCTTTTGGCCAAGTCAAAAAGACGTTCAACGTCTGCTAGGCAGGACACTTTTTAGCCATTAGAAGACCGCGGTGGATCAAGGACTTGATGACTTGGACTTAAAGGGCTTCCACTGTACAATACAAGGATTGCATCATCATTGGCCATCATTTACCATGTCGTAAAATGTGTTCCCAACCACTTTTCCATGTGCGTGAAGGCAGCCGGGTGGACACTCGTATCTAAGCAGAGTCAGTAAAAACAGTCAAGTGTTGTAGAAATGCAGTGCTTAGTGATCAGAGGGACCAGCGGTACTTTGCTGTGGTGAACCTACCTGTTGCATGTTGTACCTTTGCAGCGATCTCTCAGCTTGGTGTCACAGTCCACCTGCTGGGCTGCAAGAAGAACACGCCTGAGAGGTCATCATGTTGACAAAATGGAAGAGTGTAAGGAACATTCCTTACACATCTGCTCTGTGCTGACCACTCGGTTCCTGTCGACGTCCTCTGAGGGTTGCGAGGGGTTTGGCGTCTGGGCCCTGGGTTGGGGCTCCCTGTCTCTCGCGGCATCCGGTTCAGGTTCGATGTAGTTGGTCTCCTCGGTCTCCGGGGCAGGACGCCTGTCGACACCTCCGTCTGACAATATCAGTACATGTTGGACTTTTGTCACTGAAGTACAATTCTAAATGAAAAGTTGATTTACTGTATTTTGCTGTTAGGACACAGAACATTATGGAACACACGGGAATGTACAGTGGTGGTCAAAAGTGTACGTACACTTGTAAAGAACATGATGTCACGGCTGTCTTGACTTTCCAATCGTTTCTACAACTCTTATTTTGTTGTGATGTAGTGATTGGAGCACATACTTGTTGCTCACAAAAAACTTTCATGAAGTTTGCTTCTTTGATGAATTTATTATGGCTCTACTGAAAATGTGAGTAAAATATTTACATACAGTTGTGATCCAAATTATTCAACCCCCACACAATTTTGGTGTTTTAGCAAGTTGGACATTTATTCCGTATTTTGTTTCTAGTCATATCAAATAAAGATGTGTCGAATAGACAAATGCAACTTCAGTTGTAACACTGTCCATCCATCCATCCATCCATTTCTACCGCTTATTCCCTCTTGGGGTCTCTGGGGGCGCTGGCGCCTATCTCAGCTACAATCGGGCGGAAGGCGGGGTGCACCCTAGACAAGTCGCCACCTCATCGCAGACAGACAACATTCACACTCACATTCACACACTAGGGCCCATTTTAGTGTTGCCAATCAACCTAACCCCAGGTGCATGTCTTTGGAAGTGGGAGGAAGCCGGAGTACCCGGAGGGAACCCACGCAGTCACGGGTAGGACATGCAAACTCCACACAGAAAGATCCCGAGCCTGGGATCGAACCCAAGACTGCAGGACCTTCGTATTGTGAGGCAGACGCACTAACCCCTCTTCCACCGTGTAACACTGTATTTTACAAAATAGCAAAAAAGGAATTTTTTCTTAATATCTCATTGACAAAATGATTCAACCTCCTAGTTCCATGCAGCTTTAGTACTTAGTAGAACAGCCTTTGGCAGTGATGACATCCTTCAAAGGTGATACACAAGCTTCTTGCAAGCATCTACAGGTATTTTAGCCCATTCCTCTTAGGCAAAGGCCTCCAGTTCATTCATATTCTTGGGCTTGCGTGCTGCAACTGCCTTCTTCAAGTCCCACCACAGCTTTTCTAGAGGATTTAGGTCTGACCACTGTGAAGGCCACTCCAGAGTCTTCCAGCCCTTCTTCTGCAGCCACTCTGATGTTGATTTGGAGGTATGCTTGGGATCCTTGTCCTGTTGGAAGGTCCAACGTCTCCCAAGCCTCAGCTTCCTCACTGACTTCATGACATTTGCAGCTAATATATCCTGCTAGGAAATAGAATTCATAATGCCTTGAACGCGCTGGAGATTCCCGCTACCTGAGGCAGAGAAACAGCCCCGGAGCATGATTGACCCCCCACCATGCTTAACAGTAGGAAAGGTGTTCTTCTCTTTGTAAGCTTCATTTTTTTCTCCTCCAGACATAACGTTGATTCATAGGCCCAAAGAGTTCCAGTTTTGTCTCATCACTCCATAGAACAGTTTCCCAAAACCTTTGGGGTTTGTCGTGATGATTTTTGGCATACTGGAGTCTATTTTCTTGTGCCTGGTAGTCAGAAGTGGGGTGCGCCTGGGAGTTCTGGCATGGAGGCCTTCATCTCGTAGTGTGCGCCTTATTGTCTGGGACGAAACCTGCGTTCCCTCCTCTGCAATGTCCTGTTGTAGTTCCTCAGCTGTTACCCGGGGGTTTTTCACCACTGTTCACACACAGCATCCTCTTTCTACCACGCCCAGTTAGTGTTTCCACTGTGTCTTTAGCTTTAAACTTGCGAATTATGCACCCAACTGTGTCTCTTGGAATGTCTTTGCTATTTTCTTATATCCATACCCTTTCTTATGAAGAGAAATTACCTCCTCTCTTGACTTCTTTGACCACTCCCTGGACTTCACCATGTTGCAAATACACCATTGACCATCTACAAGAAGTTGAGCGTCACAGTCTTTTGCAATCAGTTTAATTGTTGCTCATTATGGTTTTAATCACATCTACAGGTGTTTTCAACACCTGATTGAAAATACCTTATTCAAATTCTGTTCTTAAGAGTTATGATCTTCAAGGGGTTGAATAATTTTGTCAATGAGATATTAAGAGAAATGACACTGGTATGTTACAAAATATAATGTAATTCAAGTTGCATTTGTCTATTTGACACATCTTTATTTGATATGACTATAAACAAAATACGGAATAAATGTACAACTTGCTAAAACACCAAAATTGTGTGGGGGTTGAATCATTTTGATCTCAACTGTATATACATATTAATATTAGGGCTGGGCGATATATCGATATAAGCGATATATTGC
>NC_084638.1:6717477-6744977 GCF_033978795.1 Nerophis ophidion
CTCCGAATTTGGGAGATGGGGGGAGGGGGGGGGGGGGGTGTATATTGTAGCATCCCGGAAGAGTTAGTGCTGCAAGAGGTTTTGGGTATTTGTTCTGTTGTGCTTACCGCCGGGTATATAGTATGCGCCTGCCTAGAATTACTGCAAAATAATTAGCGCATGTTTAGCATTACCGCCGGCTCAGGGTTAACTCGTTTCGCAAAATATTATTTTTATTAGCGCATGTCTCGAATTTCCCCCGGGTCAAACTCGTCACGTCACGAGTGACACTTCACCTGTCATCATTTTCAAAATCGAGGAATCTGATTTCAATAATTTGAAATCGCATGAATGGAAGAAGATTAAGAGCTATTCAGTATGATTTAAATGTTAAACTTACCACCTTTTAAATGTTATATATCAACAATAACGCCCTGTGTGGTAAAGGTTTGAACTTCCAGGTGAACCTCGATTTATGAACCCCCCTTCGTACGAACTTTTCACAACAGAAGGACTAAAAATCTGCTTTGGTGTACGAACCCCATCTCAGTCTTCGAACGGTTTGTGCGCCATTTTGTGCCCGTCAGCACACCCATGCAGGCGGGCTTGGGTGCTTGTTCAGTCAGCACAGTCCTGCTGCCGTTAGCTACTCTGCAAAGTGGCAAATTTATGTGCTTTTAAGTGTTTTTTTAGCCTTTTTATAGCATTGTTAGCTCAAAATAAGTCCAACGAAAGCAATGGATAAGCAAAGTGTGGTTTACAAGAGTCAGGAAATATCCACAGCGTCGTCGACACCGCCTCCCCTCACCCTTTCCTGTCTGCTCCATGTGAAGACGATGAACCAACAATATAAAGTGGATTTTAGCTTTTATTCCTAATCGTTTTAGCGACTCTGCGGTTAAAGGTAAGGAGTTTTGCGATTTCCAACTGTAAATGCACCACAGGGCTAGTGACAGTGTGTGTGCTTGTTTAAACAAAATGTTGATCCATGACCGTTGTTATGTCTGATTGATATAGCACTTTATTTTGTGTTCACAGCGTCCAAACTTTTACTAAAATATGGACTTTTGTGGAGGGCGGAACCCATTATTAATGTTTACATTTTTTCTTATGGAGAAATTTGATTCGATATACAAACTTTTTCTATTTACAAACCCTGTTGATAATGGCCCATGGGTAACAACGTTTGTTTTTGTTTTTGTTTTACTCTGTCCTGCTCTTTTCCCTGATGGCAGCAGGTTGAACAAGTGCTGACCGGGGTGAGAGCTGTTTGCCGGTAATTTCTTGACTCTGCCAAGGCAGCAAGTTTGAGCAATGTCCTCTAGGGAGGGAAGAGGGCAGCCGATAATATTCTCCGCTGTCCTGGTCACCTTTTGCAAGGCCTTCTTGTCTGCAGCAGGGCAGGCAGCAAACCATGCAGTACATCAGCATTGATGCCCCGATAAAAAAATTATCTCTGCAAGTTGGTTCCTCCGCAGCACACGCAGGAAGTGGCGTCTTTGCTGAGCCTTTTTGACCAGTGCTGAAGTGTTGACAGTCCATGTAAGGTCCTCTGAGATGCATGTTCCCAAGAACTTAAAGGAGACCAAAGTATCTGCACATGCTCCATTGATTTCCACATGATTTGAATGAGCTGCACATGACACTGGGTCTGAAATCCTTCATCCAGGTTTGGTCCAATATTTACAGAGCAGTTATTGAAGTTTTCAACTATTTCCGAAGACTTCTTGATACTAGCTAAGAAAAGGTCAAAGCAAAATGAGAAAGGCACCATTCACAACTCTGCAGATGACAGACCTAGATTAGTGAGTCTAAGTATCACCAACACAAGAAACGTCAGGCCGGAGTCACCTGCAGGGATTGAGTCCGTTCACCGACCCACACTGCGGCATAAACACGGGTGGCCTTTGCAAACCCACGGCTCTTCAATGCTACCGCACAAAGACTGCTTGACTATGGTTCAACTACCAGAAGCTATGCCATAATCGACAGATATGGTTCCAGCAGCCTCAACACAGCGAAGTCACCTTCAGTGGTAAGTCAAAGTTCTGGGTGACAGTCCTGAAGAGCATGTCTGGAGAAGGTTAACGCCCAGCACTACCTGATAGTCTGCTGTCATTCCTGCTCAACCACTCAGAACTCAGAACCTTTAGCAGTGCATTTCTTCAAGTGGCAGCATCAACACCAGGCATTGGCCTGCACTCTCCCCTGACCTGAATCCTTTAGAGTACCAGTCGGAAGAGCTTTGGAGACACAGACTGTAGGCGGCATAGCCAGGACATGGACAGAGCTGCTTCAGGCATGGAGGAATGGGTGGGACAGAATCCAGAAGTCCATCCAAAGACCTCAGACACACTGCCTGTATCTGAAACAATGATGGCCACACTCGCTATTGAAAGGGGACTGATACTGCGCCCTGAAGTCTTCTGTACTGTAGAATAAACTGATAACGTAGCTTGGTAAAAATCCAAGAACTGCTTGTTTCATTTCGAAACAAGTGATAAGTTCCTTTTCCAGTTATTTTTCATGTACAGATATTTTTCAGTTTCTTTCAATCAGATCTGTGGTCATCGGATTATCGGTCATAGGTCCATTCTACAGTAGATAATTGAGGGATGGATGAGAGAGTTCCCCGGAAGTTTCCTTGATCATGGACTTTCATGTACTCATGATTAGTTCTCCCTTTCAGACTTCTGTATACCAACCTGCCCCAGTGTGCTCCAAGGTTTTGGCCTATTTGAGTCAGCATGTAACTTGGCCCGTGTTCCCATCGACAGGTATGAGCCCAGTGCTCGGCGCTTCTTTCCAACTCGTAATCCCACACCTGGTGAGAACACACAAGGACAGATGGCGAGCACTTAAAAATGACAAAACCAGGCAGAAACCACGAGTCAGTTCATGCAATAGAATAATGCAAATCCTTGGTACAGTTCTTCAAACAAGGGATGTTTTCTTGCTATACAATATTTGACTACTAACCTGTACAGTACATTTTGTTTTTACTGGATATCCCTTCTTAATATCTGATCATTTATTCGATTGGAAAGCTGTTGGATTTGTGTTTTAAGGTTATGAAGGTTGAAAAAAATTGGGTGTAGATTTTCAAGAAACATGTTTTCACATTGAGAAGAATAGAACGCGAGATTGACAGATGAATTGGTGCGGCGTCTGCAGTGATGCGGTCACTGCACCGGTCTGTTGTGGTGAAGAATTCTGGCTCAACTGTCGATTTACAGGTTGGTCTACGTTCCTACCCTCACCTATGGTCATGAACTTTGAATAATGACCGAATAAGGTCGCGAAAAAGGCCGCAGAAATGAGTTTCCTCCGCAGGTTGTCTGGGGTCAGAGGTGAGGAGCTCGGTCATCCGGGAGAGACTTCAGAGTAGAGCTGCTGCTCCTTCACGTCGAGAGGAGCCAGCTGAGATTGCTGGAAAATCTACTACCGATGCCTCCTGGACGCCTCTCTAGGGAGGTGTTTCGGCCATGTCCAGCTGGGAGGAGACCTCAAAGCAGACCCTGGACACGTTGGAGGGACTATGTCTCACAGCTGGCCTAGGAACGCCTCGGTTTCCCCCCTGTAGAACTAGAGGACAGGGAAGTCTGGGCATCTCTGCTTACACTGCTGCCCCTGTGCCCCGTAATCGGATAAGCGGCGGGAAAATGAATGGATGGATGTATTTTCATTGGGGAAAACAACGGACAAAATGGTGTATAAACCAAATATGTAATGAGAGGAGTCTGATTTATCTATTGCCCTCACAGTCGAATCTTCGGACATTGAAGCCCTCTCCTCTACGTGGAAGGGTGGCAAGTTGAATTTTTGAGGCCAGGGGCGTCGCCAGACAGATTTCACTGGGGCACGTGCCCCACTGTTGATCTGCAGTGCCCCAGTAAAAATGTCACCAATAAAAAAAAACGCTTCAGAGTTTTAAGTCTACATAACATAGACAACAGCGCACATACTACTTAGTATGGTAATTGATTGCTACTGTATTCACTCCACGTAACAATGAGCACATGGCTTATTAATATGGTAATTTATTCACGTGTGGATCGAGACTTCAGTTGAGAGAGAGAGACAGAGAGAGGGGGGGGGGGGGATTCGAATCACTGCTGAGGTAGGTAACGTTAGCCAACAACAATTTGTTAATTATATTATTTTGATTTTGATTTGACTCAAACTGTAACTCCTAGATGGATATCAGAAAGTTATTGGCCCGGAGCAGAGAAGAAGCAGCAGGAATGAGAGATGTAAGTGAAGTCCTAGCTAGCTAGGCAACATCATTGTCTTAAGTTGATGCTAAGTTAGCTAACGTTATTCCTTGTATCAAGACAAACATATTCATTAAGTTGATGCTAAGTTAGCTAAGGTTATTCCTTGTATCAAGACAAACATATTCATTTGCTGTACGAGCTGTCGGGGGAATTTCCAATGAACATGAAACATCATGTTGGTTATTGTCTGCTGCTTCTGCATCAATGATGATTTGGAGTCAGCATGTGTGAGTTGAGTGCTTCTCAAATGCTTTATCTTCAGGAAGAATAACATTTTTCCATATCATCAAGTCGTGAGCCAAATTTTAAATCATTCAAGTTTATTTCACAGAGAAATAGCACAGTAGACTTGTCTTGTTAATCGGTGCGACTTTGACTAAAATAGTCTTGTTTTGTCACCAGAAAAATGGCTACAGCTAAAGCATCTGCTTTTGTTTCCAGAAGAAATAGTAACATTTCTGTATTTGTTTTCAGAAAGATGGCTGAAAATATTGGGTTTTGTTGCCCCATTTAGATTTTTTTGAATATATTTCCATGTCTGTCCTGAGTCCTCCTCCAACTTGTTAGTCGGTTTGCCTTTTGCTAAAATACTCACTAATAGTCACTAGAAAAATGGCTAAAAATATCTGGTTTTGTTGCCACAATTTGATTTTTTTCTCCCTAAACTTTTTTTTTTCATGCACACATGTGACTGAAAATGACACACAATCCACTTTTATGTCCAGTTGGGAACCACTGGTCAACTGTATAACAGTTACTGTAATATTTCCATGTCTGTCCAGAGTGATTGACCACTTTGCAAAAATGAAAAGGAGACGTTCCAGTTTACTTCTCAGAAAATGATTCCCTGAACAGACACACAACAGTTGTTCATTTATTCTACTACTGTGGCTTTATTGTTTTGTGTATATTTGATAGTTTTGTGTATCTGAAATAGGATTAGCCACATTGCCATAAATGGAAATTAAATAATATAAAAGAACCCAGAGATGTAGGGCTGCTTTATTTTTTGTTTTACTTTTGTAGATGTTAAATTTGCAGATGATTACTGCAATGAATATTTCAAAAAGATTCATTGCTCTTCCTTTTTGCTTTTACCAGTAGCAGTTTAGAAGTCTGGAGTAAAAAATTGCACAAGTAGGTCAAATGCATGAGTTCATTTCAGGTGGTTCATCAAAGATCCATACAACATCATCTGATATGATTTCATAGTTTAAAGCACTATTTATGTATTTTTTATGATAAATAAGTGCTAAAAATGTTTTTGCACGCTCACATGAATTATTTGTGCCCCAGGTGTGCCCCAGTACAGTATTAGGTCTAATGACGCCCCTGCTTGAGGCCCCACTTTCATGGGGGGTATGGGCAAAGCTGTGCCCATCAGGACACTCTCAGACCGGAGCCCTTTTGTCAGAAAACCGCCATTAAACCGTTGATGTAAAGTCAATTACAGTTTTTAGATGTAAAAAAGAGGTGTCGTGTTTGGTGGCATTTCAGCTGGCACATGTCAAGACTATCAGGGTAACTAACGTGCGCTAACAGCTGCATAATGACTTCCATATGTATGCTAGCACATTAAACACAATGTTTCCTATGAACTGCTGCCCGGCCCTCAACCTACAAACATTCCTTGTTGGCTTTGTAAAACAAAAAAAGAAAGATGCTCAGTGACAGTTTTAGGTTTAGTGACCTCGTCAAGTTCTTCTCAGCATTGTCCTTCAACCCCACTCTCTTCCTTCCAAAGCTCGCAAAAACGAAGTCATGTCGACCTCGAGCCATAAGCTTATGCAGGCGAAAAAGATTTGCTCGGCAACTATTAGTGGGGATGCTTGTAACTACAATTTTTGCTTGCAACTTAAACCATATCAATTAACCTTGAATGTCCTTTCCCTTTTCTGTGCATTCTATGTAGTGAAATACTGCAGGTGATGGGGATACCATCTATTGTAAGAAGGCAGTCATATGGAACCAGGGTGGATGTCACACGAGAGGACGAGGGGAGGTCCATCATTTTGCAATGCAGTCCGCTGAAAATGAGGGAAAGCACCACTCTACACAGCAACCAGCGACGTGGTCAAGGTTGGAATTTCTACAAAGCATATTTTAAGGTTTTCAAGACTCTACTGCCATCTGGCGGTCGAAGTGGACAGTGCACCCCCCACCCCCCATATATATGTGTCTTATATAGACACTTATATAAGACTTTAAAAGTCTTATATAAGTGTTATAATGAAGACAACACATGATGTAAGTGTCTATTTTAGCCTACTATCAAAATGACTTTAAAAGTCTTATATAAGTGTCATAATGAAGACATCACATGATGTGTCTATATTAGCCTACTATCAAAATGACTTTAAGTCTTATATAATTGTTATAATGAAGACAACACATGATGTAAGTGTCTATATTAGCCTACTATCAAAATGACTTTAAAATGCTTATATACGTGTGATAATGAAAGCAACACATGATGTATGTGTCTATATTAGCCTACTATCAAAATGACTTTAAAAGTCTTATACAAGTGTTATAATAAAGGCAACACATGATGTAAGTGTCTATTAGTTATATTAGCCTACTATCAAAATGACTTTAAAAGTCTTATATAAGTGTTATGATAAAGGCAATACATGATGAAAGTGTCTATTAGTTATATTAGCCTACTATCAAAATGTCTAAAAGTATTATATAACTGTTATAATGAAGACAACACATGAGGTGTCTATATTAGTTATATTAGCCTACTATCAAAATAATTTTAAAAGTCTTATATAGTTATAATGAAAACAACACATTATGTTAGTGTCTATATTAGTTATGTTAGCCTACTATCAAAATGACTTTGAAAGTCTTATATAAGTGTTGTAATGAAGACAACACATCCACCTATCCATCCATTTTCTACTGCTTGTCCCTTTGTTTATATCAGTTATATTAGCTTACTATCAAAATAACTTCATAAGTCTTATATACGTGTTATAATGAAGACAACACATGATGTAAGTGTATATATTAGCCTACTATCAAAATGACTATATGTCTCAGTCTGACGCAAAATTTTGTAATATTAATTTGACATATGTTTACAACACTGGAAAACATTAGTAAAACTTCTCAGTGGATGAGATAACTCCTGGAAATGACTTGACTTAGAATGACCAAATCTATAGATGTGTGTGTCCAGGTTAAAGGAAACTGCAGATTTATTACAATCTCTGGCAAGCTGGGTAACGTTTGCTGTGGTCTGGAACAACATGGCACACAAACAACTATCAGATAATGTGTCATGAGACATGCACATATAAATGAAATACACAGAGGACATAAGTAAAGGAAATTAAATGAACTCAAATATAGTTACAAACAAGGCATAGTGTTGCAATATGTACATAGAGCTAGCTAGCCGCCATGCACTGGCCAAACATGCCTGATTAGCACTCCTCATAAGTCAAAAACATCAACAAAGCGCACAGTATAAAACATTTGGTGGACAAAAAGAGACAAAGAAGGGGTGGCATAAAACACATCTTTTTGTGGCAGCGTTTTAGAAAGTTGTATGCGTCACGATCCACTCAACTACGGTGAGTTCAAGGACTGCTGAAATTAGTGGGACAAAGCGGCGCTTGCCAAATATTGTCATCAGTGAAGCATAAACACAGCGATGAGGTAGCGACTTGTCCAGGGTGTACACCGCCTTCCGCCCGATTGTAGCTGAGATAGGCGCCAGCGCCTCCCACAACCCCAAAGGGAATAAGCTGTAGAAAATCGATGGATGAAGCATAAACACAAACATTAAACGGTGGACTTTCTAACAATTAGGAAGGTTTGTGTCATGTTTGTCCTCCTACACAAACATTTGAAAATGTATTTTTTAACCCATCTTCACACATTTTTGAAAAAAGTTCCAGGAAGCCACTATGGCGGCGCTAAAGAACAACGTGGTCTATACGCTAACCACTACACCACCGCGCGGCCTTTGAGCTGCTAAATTCAGAATACTCCTCAGGTTTAAAACCAAAACAACGCTTCCTAGCCATGTTGCGATGGTGGTAAGCTGCGCTCCATTTGTTGAGGGCCAAGTGGCGTTGTATGGGGTCGGTCACACGTGGTTACCAACTTCCCAGCTGGGTGCCACAACCTTCTACTACGCAGGTGAGATGCGGGATTTATGACCTGCCATCAACTTGTTCTAACTCCGAGGCAGCTCCAAGACCTTCTTTTCTTTCATTTGATGGCCCTTGAGACCAGTTAACAGAATCAGAAACAGGTAAACACTGGGGGGGGGGGGGAGTCTAAGTCTAAGCTTGGGTCCCAGGAGAGGGGGTCCAGACTGAGGGAAAAAAACCTCATGGCCATAGCACACATAAACGTGTGTAAGAGGGAAACATCAAAGGACACAAAGGACATTAAAAACATTAAATGAACAGAGCTAATGCAACCAACCGCTTCTACACACAGCTACAAAAGTAAAACAACAAACGAAAAAAAAAAATCAGCCAACAACCAACCAAACAAAACATCACTTCAACACCCACACACACTGTGGTGGTATTCCACGCCATGGTCTGCTGGGAGGACGCATGGCCAGAGACAGGAGCAGACCCAACAAAGCAACCAAGAGAGGCGACTCCACCCTCGGCCACCCACCAACTCTTTGTGATTAGAAATGGAACTACGATGCCTCGGAGGAAAATGTAAACAAGGACAAGGTGAAGGAAGCTTCAATGATGACTTTGTCAATATTGGACCAAAACTGGAGGAAAGGATTCCAGAGACAGAGTCCATTGAGGACTTCAAGGACAATTTCACTCAATGTTCCTCACGGACGGGACAAGAAAGAAAATAGTTAAAATCATGAAAACATTTTGTTTTTAAGACCTCGATTGATATGAAAAGCATCAAAAATGTTATTGAAGAAGCTGTCTGTAATCGATCATTTCCAACAAGCAAAGAAAATGAAAATAGCTAACATTTACAAATGATGAACCTGTTTCTTTACGTCCGCAATGTTCTAAAATGATCATTATCATTTATTTTTATTCCTTTCATGAAAATGTATATTTACAAGCCACGTACAATTGACACTGTCATTGTTTTTTTTTGTTTTTCTCTCTTATACAAAATGATTGAACAGTCACCCACACCTGCAGTCCTCTCCAAGGTTTCTCATAGTCATCCACATTGACATCCCACTGGGTTTTGAGTTTTTCCTTGCCCTTATATGGGCTCTGAACTGAGGATGTTGTGGCTTGTGCAGCCCTTTGAGACACTTGTGATTTAGGGCTATATAAATAAACATTGATTGATTGATTAATTGACGTTGAATTTGTGAAATGCTTTTTTTAGTTTGTGAAACATTTTTGAGCTTGTGAAACATTTCTTTGAATTTGTGAAACATTTTTTTGAGTTTGTGAAGCTTTTTATTTTTTATTTTGTGAAACATTTTTTTAAGTTTGTGAAAAATGTTCTTGAGTTTGTGGCGACTTGTCCAGGGTGAACCCCGCCTTCCGCTTCCGCTCGAGTGCAGCTGGGATAGGCTCCAGCACCCCCCGCGACCCCAGAAGGGACAAGCGGTAGAAAATGGATAAATGGAAATGTAAAACTTTTTTGGAGTTTGTAAAAAAAAAAAATTGGAGTTTGTGAAACATTTGTTTGACTTTGTGAAACATTTCATTGACTTTGTGAAACATTTTATTGACTTTGTGAAACATTTTTTTTTCTATTTGTGAAACATTTCTTAAAATTTGTGAAACATTTTTTGGGAATTTTTGTGAAAATGCTTGAGTTTGTGAAACATTTTTTTGAATTTTTGTGAAAAATATTTGCGTTTCTGAAACCTTTTTGAGTTTGAGAAACTTTTTTTGAATTTTTGTGAAAATGTTTGAGTTTGTGAAACATTTTTGAGTTTGTGAAAACATTTTTTGTTTGTGAAACATTTTTTATGTTTGTGAAAACATTTTGAGTTTGTGAAACATTTTTTTGAATTTGTGAAACATTTTTTCAATTTTTGTGAAAAATATTTGAGCTTGTGAAACATCTTTTGGAATTTGTGAAACATTTTTTAAATTTTTGTGAAAAATGTTTGAGCTTGTGAAACATTTTTTGGATTTTTTGTGAAAAATGTTTGAGTTTGTGAAACATTATTGAGCTTGTGAAACATTATTTTTTAAATTTTTGTGAAAAAATGTTTGAGTTTGTGAAACATTATTGAGCTTGTGAAACATTTTTTTTTGAATTTTTGTGAAAAAAATTTGAGTTTGTGAAACATTTTTGAGTTTGTGGAAACTCTTTTTTGAATTTGTGAAACATTTTTTTGAGTTTGTGAAACTTTTTTTTGTAATTTTTGTGAAAAATGTTTGAGTGTGAAACATTTTTTTGAATTTTTGTGAAAATGCTTGAGATTGTGAAACTTTTTTTTTATCTTCGTGAAAAATGTTTGAGCTTTTTTGGGAATTTCTGTGAAAAATGTTTGAGTTTGTGAAAACATTTTTTTTGTTTGTGAAACATTTTTTATTTTTTTGTGAAATTGTTTGAGTGTGTGAACATTTTTGAGTTTGTGAAAACATTTTGAGTTTGTGAAACTTTTTTTGATTTTGTGAAACATTTTTTTGAATTTTTGTGAAAAATGTTTGAGTTTGTGAAACTCTTTTGTGTTTGTGAAACATGTTTATGTTTGTGAAAACATTTTTTTAGTTTGTGAAATATTTTGTATTTTTTTTTTGTGAAAATGTTTGAGTTTGTGAAACATTTTGAGTTTGTGAAACTTTTTATGATTTGTGAAACATTTTTTTAATTTTGTGAAACATTTTTTTGAATTTTTGTGAAAAATGTTTGAGTTTGTGAAACATTTTTGGGAATTTTTGTAAAAAAATTTTGAATTTGTGAAACATTTTTGAGTTTGTGAAACATATTTTTGATTTTGTGAAAATGCTTGAGTTTGTGAAACATTTTTTGGAATTTTTGTAAAAATGTTTGGAATTTGTGAAACATTTTTGAGTTTGTGAAACATTTTCTGGAATTTTTGTGAAAAATGTTTGACTTTGTGAAACATTTTTGCGAAAAATGTTTGAGTTTGTGAAAACATTTTGAGTACGTGAAACATTTTTTCGAATTTTTGGGGGGGAATTTTTGGGGAAAATGTTTGAGTTTGTGAAACTTTTTGGAGTTTGTGAAAAAATTTTGGGGAGTTTGTGAAAGATTTTTGACTTTGGGAAACATTTTTTTGGAATTTGTGAAAATGTTTACGTTTGTGAAACATTTTTGGGATTTTGTGAACATTTTTGCGTTTGTGAAACATTTTTTGTAGTTAGTGTAATTTTGTCAGTAATTTGAGGCCACATACTGTATAGCCTGGCAGGTTGTAAAGGAGTGCTTGTTTGGGAGTTCATATTGGAGAGTTGACACCAGGACGGGGGTCACGGTTGTATTATTGCAGATATTTCCAGTGAAAAGAGTCTGCACTGACCATGTACTCCATGTTGGAGGCCGGGGGGTGGACTTGACCCCTCAGCTTGTTGTGCAGGTCTAAGATCAGGTGCTTGTCCCCCTCGCTGATGGCTCTCTTTCCTCTGGTCCTGGCCGTCCACCACTGCTCATCCATTTCCCGGTACTGGTCCAGAAGGGACTCCAGGTGTGTGGAGTTGCTGAAGACAGTTTGGAGCCAACACAAGAACAAACTTGCAGCTCCAAACCAGCGTGGAGGAGGCTTCATCTTGTGTGAGTAGGAGAATATCCTTGCTTGTCTCTGAAGAGTAAACACACATTCTGCATGATCACGACATGACATATGTTTCAGTAATCTTAGTTTTCAATTCACAATACTTTTTTTGTATTGGTGGTATTGTAGCGTGTTGGGAAATATTGTTACATTCTTGATATTGTCCCACCTCGGCTTTACCTCAACTTTTTTGGAACTTAGCTAATTGTTCTGCTTGAGGTCAAAAGTCATCAACAAGGAGTCAACAACCCCTAATGGTCCCCAAACATACTGCATTTTTGCTTGATTAGACTGTATTATTATTATATTCTTTTATATTTCTATACAATTTTATATAATTGTTGTAATATTATTAATATTGTTAATATTAATAAATTGGAACAATTTATATACAAATTCATTTTTATTTTATTTTTTAAACATTTTTTTTCATCCATCTTCTTCAACTTATCCGAAGTCGGCCCCAAGTTGATTAGACTCTTTTTTTAATATATATATATTTCTATTAAATTTTATATAATTATTTTAAGATATTTATTTTATTCTTTTTTTTTTTCATCCATCCGTCTTCTTCCACTTATCCAAAGTCGGGTCGTGGTTGATGAAACTTTATTATCATTATTTTCTTTCAAATATTTATATAAAATGTTATATAATTGTTTTAATAATATAAGTAATATTTAATATTAGTAAGACATATTCATAATTTATATACATATTTATTTGTATCCGGGTCGTGGTTGATTAGACTTCATTATCTTTTTTTTTATTTTTTATATTTCTATACAATTTTATATAATTGTTTTAATATTATCAAGATTATTTGATATTGATAATAAATATTAATATTTCACATTATTTATTTATTTTAATATTTTTTCCATCCATCATCTTCTGCTTATCTGAAGTCGGGCCGAAGTTGATAAGACTTATCTTTTTCTTTTTAATATATATATGTATATATATGTATATATGTGTATATATGCATACATATTTATATATGTGTGTGTGTGTATGTATATATATATGTGTGTGTGTATATATATATATATATATATATATATATATATATATATATACACATATATATATATACATATACTGTATGTATATATATATATGTGTGTATTAGGGCTGGGCGATATATCGATACATACAATATATCGCGGGTATGTCTCTGTGCGATATAGAAAATGACTATATCGTAATATTCTAATATACGTTCACACGCAGGACTTTTAGTCTATGTCTGTGCGATATAGAAAATGACTATATCGTAATATTCTAATATACGTTCACACGCAGGACTTTTAGTTGCGGGCACTACACTTCAGGCTCTCCTTGCTCCTCCCTGTCTCTCCTTCTCACAGACAAGCAGGCGCACATTCTTACATACGTCACAAACTGTCCCGTCATATGTCACATACACGCTATCGCAGGGCAGAGAGGTAGCGGCGTGGCTAACGTTAGCTGCTAACGTAGCCGTACGAGACAAAGAAGGTGCGGATCTGCTAACAAATGAAGGAAGACTTAATTCCCAATAAAAAAGCAGGGTTTCCATCGTTTTGCGGTGGTTCGGCTTCAAGTGGGAATATATCGAACAGACAACCGTAATTTGTCAAGTGTGGGGATTAAACGTTGCCATAAAAAGTAACATTACTGCTAATATGTAGCATCATTTGTAAAGTCACTCGCTAGAGAATGAAGAGAATTTCATAATTTTAGTAACATACCACATAGTGAAGGATGAATACTATTTGATTTCCTATTATGCAGCTCATTTATATATATATATTTATATATATATATATATATATATATATATATATACACACAATTTTATAGTATTATTTTAATATTATTAATATTTGAAATGTAAATACTAATTAATTTTTGTATTATTTAAAAAAGAAAAATATCCATCCGTCTTATTCCATAGTCAGGTCATGGTTAATTAAACGTTATATATTCTTTATATTTCTATACAATTGTATATAATTGTTGTAACATTATTATTATTATTTAATATGAATGAATATTAATAAATTATATACATATTCATTTTTATTTTATAAAAAAAAAAGTTTTCATACATCCATCTTCTTCTGCTTATTTAATGTTGGGCCAAAGTTGATTAGACTTTTATATATACATATATATATATATATATATATATATATATATATATTTCTTTTTTTTCTATTCAATTTCATATAATTATTAGATTATTATTAATGTGATTTACTATTAATAAATATATTTGAAATGTATATGCTAATTTATTTTCATTTTATTTTTTGATATTCTTTTCATCCATGCATCTTCCTCCGCTGATCTGAAGTCGGGTTTTGGTTGATAAAATAAATAATAGTAATAATTGATATACATATTCATTTTATCTTATTTCTTTCATCCATCCATCTTTGTCCACTTATCCGAGTTCGGGTTGTAGTCGATTAGACTTAATTGTAATTACTTTTTTAATATTTCTATAAAATGTTATGTAATTGTTTAATAATATCAATATTATTTAATATCTATAAGAAATATTAATAATTCATATTTAAAACAAATTTATATTTTTTACCCATCCATCTTCTTTTGCTTATTCGAAGTCGGGTTGTGGTTGATTAGAATTTTTTTTATTTTTTTTAAATATTTGTATAAAATGTTATACAATTATTTTAATATTATTAATATGATTTTCTATTAATACAAATATCCATCCATGCATTCATTTTCTACCGCTTGTCTCTTTAGTGGGAGGGTTGAAATTTATTTTTATATCATTCTTTTATATATATTTTCTTTATCCATCCATCTTCTTCCGCTTATCCGAAGTCGGGTCGTGGTTTATTAGACTTCATTGTCATTATTTGTCTTTATACTTTTCTACAATTCTATATAATTGTTTTAATAATATAAATATTATATAATGTTAATAATACTTATTCATAAATTATATACACATTTATTTTTTTCTATCTTATTTTTGTAAATATTTTTTCCATCCATCCATCTTTTTCCGCTTATCTGAAATCAGGTTGGGGTCAGTTCGACTTTTTTATTTTATTTTTATATATCTATACAAATTTATATAATTGTTTTAATATTATCAATATAATTTTTTATTAATATTAAATATAAATAATCCATATACATTTTTATTTTTTTATTTTCCATCCATTTCTCCCACTAATCCGAGGTGGGGTGGCGGGGGCAGCAGCCTAAGCAGACTTCCCTTTCCACAGCTACTTGGGATCCCGAGGCCTTCCCAGGCCAGCAAGGAGACATGGTTTTCCCAATGTGTTCTGGGTCTACTACTGGTTAGGGAGGCATAAATATATTTAAAATAATATACTGTATATATATACAAAATAATACATAATAACATATAATATAATAAAATGTATTCTCTATGCCATGTTATTACTTAAAATACACTTTTTCCTGACACATTAGGTGCATTTGCACTAACTATTGGATCGGTACCGACCTGAATTTCACTCGGTATCAGATCGGAAAGAAAATCGGTGGTATCGCACTTCACTAAAGACCCGTGTGTGATGCAAAAAAATAACATGCTTCTTATTCATAAAAATGTGTCGTACCTTTTCCCAAAAAGTAGTTAGGACAGAGATTCTCCCCTCATGAAATATTCAAACACAGTGTTACTATTCAAACTGTGTGTAATGTCACAGAACTATGAAATATACTTGTTTTTAATGAGTACCTGTGCCTACAGCGCTACTACACTTTAACGTGGGTCCTCATGGAGGTACTTAGGAAGCCCAGTGTTGACTTGGCGATACAGGAAATACAAAAAGTGGATTTAATGCAGCTCTGAAGGACTCCTGAGTGCAGCGGCAGGTCAAATCCCGGCGACTCACAGTAGCGCCACTGTACCTTTTTCACACCTGATCTTACGCCACAAGCCCGGGAATAAAACAGCATTCATGCACTCACTCACTCTCATGGAATCATAATAGACAAATAGATATCACTGAAAATATTACATCATGCAACAAAAAAGAAAGCACGTGCTTACCTGTCCAATTAGTCCAGATGATGAATATTCTATAATCCAGTGAGTTGGTCCATCTCAAGCAGGAAGGTCGTGCCCACCTTGACACTGGAAATAATATTAATAATATTTATATATCCATATGTATGTGTGTGTAAATATTGTATAGGTACCTGCTGAATTCCTCAGTGCGCTGCTGGCTGCGTGAGACCACCGCCAACTTTGCACTTATATGCCAACTTTGCCCCTTAGCAACGCTCAACACACTCGGCCACGCCCCCCGCCGCCGTGTGACGTCACCGAGCCTATTGCCTTACCAGTATAACAACACGCGTGACCCATACCGCATATTGTGGTAGCGATACCGATACCGAGCACATGCAACCTTATCACAATACAGTTTCCATGAGAGGTGACGTTTTCTTTTGGTTAAACAATACATAAATGCATGAAGAATAAAGAAGAAAAACCTCGCCCCGATATACCGATCTGAAGTGTGAAACCGGAAGTATTTTTTGGATAATAGCACCCGTCCAATAATAGCACAAGTTATGTGAGGACATTCAATTGTTTTGTCTTTTGTGGACATTTGAAACGTGATAGCGTATTTTCTCTTTAGTAAACCAACACCTCAAAAGTCAGGGATTGACGTGTTGTTTTAAAGCTATTTACCGCCACCTTCAGGACGGTTTGGCGAGCTACACCTTCAATTATTTCATAAGCTGCGTTTATTGTCGAATGATAGCGGCAAACATCACTAATTGTACAAACGTGACCCCATTAAAAAGTTCCTTTTACAGTTTTCCGTGTAAGGAATGATATTAAAACACCTAATTGACACAAAACGAGTCGAATTCGTCATTAAAAAAAGGCATAAAAAGTGCCACTTCCTGATCGGTGTGAGTAAGCTTCAAAATAAAAGCATATAAGTACAGTCTTTAACTTTAATTTGACACGCCAAGGCGGAAGCTGCGTGTCGCTGCGTCCCTTCACTAACGGTAAAAGCCTAAAGTCAAAAGATTTTTTATTAAAGAGCATGAATTAATTCGGGTTTTTCGCATATTACATTTTAAGTTGAAATCAGTAATTGTTTACCCCTGTTTACGTTCACTAGGGAAAATACAGACAATAATAGCTGTGTATGGAATAAATATTATACAAATAATATAATATAAATGGGGGTTAAATATATATGTAAAAAAATATAAATATACATTTATTATATAAATTTACATAATACATATATTATAAATAGTGTAATAATATAACAATATTTTTTATGTATAGAAAAAATTAAAAATGTCATAAGTGTTTTTATTAAAGAGCATCAATTAATTCGTTTTTTCCCCATTTTATATTTTAAGTTGAAATCAGTAATTGTTCACCCCTGTTTATGTTCACGAGGGAAAATACAGACAATAGTAGCTATGTGTAGAACATAAAAAAATCATATTATAAAAATATAATATAAATGGGGGTTGAATATAAATATATATATAATAATGTTTGTCTATCTCTGTTGGCCCTGCGATGAGGTGGCGACTTGTCCAGGGTGTACCCCGCATTCCGCCCGATTGTAGCTGAGATAGGCACCAGCGCCCCCCGCAACCCCAAAGGGAATAAGCAGAGAAACTGGATGGATGGATATAGTCTACATTTATTATACAAACCCCGCTTCCATATGAGTTGGGAAATTGTGTTAGATGTAAATATAAACAGAATACAATGATTTGCAAATCATTTTCAAGCCATATTCAGTTGAATATGCTACAAAGACAATTTATTTGAAGTTCAAACTAAGAAACATTTTTTTGGGGGGCAAATAATAATTAACTTAGAATTTCACGGCTGCAACACGTGCCAAAGTAGTTGGGAAAGGGCATGTTCACCACTGTGTTACATCACCTTTTCTTTTAACAACACTCAAACATTTGGGAACTGAGGAAACTAATTGTTGAAGCTTTGAAAGTGGAATTCTTTCCCATTCTTGTTTTAGGTAGAGCTTCAGTCGTTCAACAGTCTGTCGTATTTTACGCTTCATAATGCGCCACACATTTTCCATGGGAGACAGGTCTAGACTGCAGGCAGGTAAGGAAAGTACCCGGACTCTTTTTTTACAAAGCCATGCTGTTGTAGAACATGCTGAATGTGGCTTGGCATTGTTTTGCTGAAATAAGCAGGGGCGTCCATGAAAAAGACGGCGCTTGGATGACAACATATGTTGTTCCAAAACCTGTATGTACTTTTCGGCATTAATGGTGCCTTCACAGATATGTAAGTTACCCATGCCTTGGACACCAATGCACCCCCATACCATCACACATGCTGGCTTTTCAACTTTGCGTCGATAACAGTCTGGATGGTTCGCTCTCCCTTTGGTCCGGATGACACAATGTCGAATATTTCCAAAAACTATTTTAATGTGGACTCGTCAGACCACAGAACACTTTTCCACCGGTGGCATTTCTGGATGTTGTTGATAAATGGCTTTGGCTTTGCATAGTAGAGCTTTAACTTGCACTTACAGATGTAGCGACCAACTGTATTTAGTGACAGTGGTTTTCCGAAGTGTTCCTGAGCCCATGTGGTGATATCTTTTAGAGATTGATGTCGGTTTTTGATACAGTGCCGTCGGAGGGATGGAAGGTGACGGTCATTCAATGTTGGTTTCCGGCTATGCCGCTTACGTGGAGTGATTTCTCCAGATTCTCTGAACCTTTTGATGATATTATGGTTCGTAGGTGTTGAAATCCATACCTTTTTTGCAATTGCACTTTGAGGAACGTTGTTCTTAAACTGTTTGACTATTTGCTCTTGCAGTTGTGGACAATGGGGTGTACCTCGCCCCATCCTTTCTTGTGAAAGACTGAGCATTTTTTGGGAAGCTGTTTTTATACCCAATCATGGCACCCACCTGTTCCCAATTAGCCTGCACACCAGTGGGATGTTCCATATAAGTGTTTGATGAGTTATCAGTATTTATTCCCACCTTTCCCAACTTCTTTGTCACGTGTTGCTGGCATCCAATTCTAAAGTTAATGATTATTTGCGGGGAAAAAAAAAATGTTTATGAGTTTGAACATAAAATATGTTGTCTTTGTAGCATATTCAACTGAATATGGCTTGAAAAGGATTTGCAAATCATTGTATTCTGTTTATATTTACATTTAACACAATTTCCCAACTCATATGGAAACGGGGTTTGTGCACGTTTTTTTTAAAACTGACTTTCTAACAATGTTGCAAAATAGTTGTATTTGCAAATTGAGACAACATTGACATTGGATCAACGCTGGATCCTTGTTGTTTGTTGGGAAATGACCACATTTTAATGGTCAAATCAACGTCGCAACCCAGCATTAATTAAACGTTCTAAAAAAAGAATGTTGTGTCAACGTTGTTTGAGTTGCTCAAGGTCAGGACCTAATTCAACATAGTTGTCAACGTTGTTTCAACGTCTGGTGCCTGCTGGCTAACTTCCATACCTGAGGGCCCCTGCAGTGGAAAAGTTGGGCCCCGAGGTCAAAGTGGTTAAGAAGCCCTGATGTGGATGAAACTGTTGGCAAGTTTTGAGCAAATAAAAAATGTTCCAATAAGACTAAAATGTAACTAAATAGCGTTTGTGTCCAAATATTGGGGTGTTTTTTTTTAAGGCTAATTTAAATCCTGCAAGTGGTGATTAATCATGATTAATCCACATTCAAATTCTCATCAATCTGATTTGAAAAGGTAATCAATGGGCAGCACTAATTATGAATGAATGGGGGGGGGGGGGCAATGAGGAGTGGGGAGAGTTTTTGCTGTAAGAGGATTTAAAAGAACAGAACCAGGGGAAGGTTAGGAAGATGTTTAATCCTCCGGCTCTGCTGGGAAGAACCACGCTGAGCTCTTTTGTGAAGAATACTTGTTGATGGAGGCACTCATGCATTCCCTGCTGCTGCACGCACGTAAGCATCTTCTAGAAGTTTCTCAGCCGCTCTGCCAACTTTTCTGTCTGTTTGAAGCAACAAGACATTTCTCAGCCAGTGAAATCCTCTCATCTTCCATATTTCTTGTCCTTTGTCAGTTTTTGCAGCAAATGTATTCTGGCCTGAGCTGTCAGGTGCAACTGCCACTAAAACAAAAGCACAAGGTATGTCTTTTTTTATTTATTTATCTTTTTATTTTTTTTACAGTTTTTCTTCATTGGATTATACGGTGAACACAACCAGTCAAAAAGTATGTTGGTGTTTATTGTATGTGCACATTATTTTGTTTTTATTCACTCTTTTGTGTAATTATTCTCTTTTTGTACGCTTCCTGTTTTTATAGTTTGTGTTCACAGCCGCTATTAGGGATGGCTACCGTTCTGATACGGTACCAATGCCTGGCAATTGATACCAGTACTCAAGGGTACTTGTGCAGTTGTTATATCTTGTTTTATAATCACATGTCTGTGTCTCGGTTACAGTTTTAGCTGGCAGTAGTGTATAGTTTATGGTGTGTTGGCTAGTCTTTGCTCTCTGATCTTTTGTTGCGTCCTATAAAGTGTTAATGCTGTAAGTATCGTACTTATTGCGCACCGGCTGTTTGATTGCAACTTGCATCTTAGTTGTAGTTTTCATAAAAAAATAAAGAGTTGTTGAAATCGGCATGTAAAATCGCTAATGCTAATTAGAAGCACATCAATAGCAAAGCCAATGTGAATTAGCAAGGAGCTAGTGGATCCTTACATTACGTACGCTGGACTGCTTTTTGAGTCAATTGCTTTGTTGACATTGGAACTGACAACATTCTCCAGTATGGCTAAGTCCGCTCTCAGTTCTGCTGGAGTGATCTCCAAGTGAGCAAAGAGCCAGTTGAGTCAGCAACCCAGGTACCATAACATGGCACCGTTGGATTTTAAGCGAATCAGCGGATTCTGCCGGTGCACAAACCTAGCTGCTATATTTGCTGCTTTATGTGCCAAATTATATTTTATTATATTAAATTATACTGTAAATATTATATTATTATTTATTATATTATACTGTTTATAATATATCATACATTATATTGTTTTTTATATTGTGTGATTTGATATCATACTGTATCTATTATATTATATTACACTATATATTGTATTTTTTTATATTACACTCGGTGTAGCTCGGTTGGTAGAGCGGCCGTGTCAGCAACTCGAGGGTTGCAGGTTCGATTCCCGCTTCCGCCATCCTAGTCACTGCCGTTGTGTCCTTGGGCAAGACACTTTACCCACCTGCTCCCAGTGCCACCCACACTGCTTTAAAAATGTAACTTAGATATTGGGTTTCACTATGTAAAGCGCTTTGAGTCACTCGAGAAAAGCGCTATATAAATATAATTCACTTCACTTCACTATATAATATATTATATTACACTCTATATATGTCATATTACATTATATTAACCTGGATATATCATATTATATTATATTACACTGTATACATCATATTATGTTATGTTGTATTTTATTACACTGTATATATTGCATTATATTACACTGTATATATCATATGTTATATTACACTGTATGTATCATATATAATATTACACTGTTTACATCACATTATGTTATATTGTATTATATTACACTGTATATATCATATGTTGTATTATATTAAATTACACTGTATATATCATGTTATATTACACTATATATCATATGTTACATTGTATTATATGATATTATATTCTGTATATATCATATCATGTTATATTGTATTATATTATATTACACTGTATATATAATGTTATTATATTTTATTATATTATATTACACTGTATATGTCATATCATATTATGTTATATTATCCATCCATCCATTTATACCGCTTGCCCTTATATTACACTGCATATATTATATTATATTATATTATATTATATCATTATGTTATGTTTTATTATCCATCCATCCATTTTCTACTGCTGGCCCTTTTATTACACTGCATATATCATATTATATTATATTATATTATATTACACTACATATATTATATTATATCGTATTATATTCTACTATGTTATATTATGCAGTGAGGCCGAGCCAATCGGTGGCCACAATACTGAACCGTGTGCTGTGATTGGTTGGGTCCCTTCTACTACTGTGCCATTGATAGTTGTACTTAATTCCGCCATTTATATATTTTTTTTAATTTAGGAGCACAACAATTGTAGAATAAACCTCGACTGCAGTGTAATAATGTGTGTTGTTTACATTGTGGTAAATGTCACGTTCAATGACAAGAGATAAAGTGGTAAATAGGACAGTTGGTAGTCAACAAGAAGAAGAAGATGATTTAAAATGGAACACTTTGTGTTGTGGCGCCAGTCACCAACAACTAGACTGCAGTGTAATAATCTGTGTTGTTTACATTGTGTATAAAGTGGTAAATAGGACAGTTGATGCTAGTCTACAAGAAGAAGAAGATGATTTAAAATGGAACACTTTGTGTTGTGCCGCCAGTCACCAACAACTCAGGCGTGACCCCGGCGGGCCAGTGTGGAACCTGGGTGAAGGACCCCGACGGAGGGCGTTTTACGTCCCCCAACTACCCGGAGAAGTACCCGCCTGAGCGGGAGTGTGTGTACATCATAGAGGGTGAGTCCACGTCCACATCCACATCTAGCACCCCCGGGTCTTACTTCCCTCTGCTCCCAGCCTCTCCCCGCCAGTGCATCGACTTGTTCTTCGACGACAAGTATTCCATCGAGCCGTCCTGGGACTGCAAGTTTGACCACATCGAGGTGCGCGACGGCCCCTTCGGCTTCTCCCCCATCATCGGACGCTACTGCGGCCAGGAGAGCCCCTCCTACGTGCGCTCCAGCGGGAGGTACCTCTACATCAAGTTTGTGGCCGACGGCGAGCTGGAGGCCATCGGCTTCTCCGCCCGATACAACTTCACTCAAGGTGCGTCGTCATGGAGACCCTTTCATATAAATGCCGGAAAATGAACATCAATAATATACATGTAGCATGTGATTAATCCAAACAATTATTGCAATCATTTTATTTAAATATAGTTGTAATTCTATTAGACGTGAATATAGTTAGAAGTCCTTGACCTTGACAGCCAAGGTCAGTCATCAGGTCAATGCTTCAAAACAAACGCCCCACAGAACTTGAGGTGACAAATAAAGGACGTACATTTAGGTCAAACATTTAAATGACGTCATGGCAACACAAGTGCATCTGGGACAAATGTTTGGGGACATTTTGGAGGTTGATTGAAATTACTTTGGCAAGTAAATTACTGTGATTAATCACGATTAATCCACATTCAAAAGTGTTATGAATCTGGTAAAATTGATAATTTGGCAGCAATATATATACATATATGTTAATATATAGGGACAAGCCGTAGAAAATGGATGGATGGATATATATTAGTGTGTGTGTGTGTGTATACACTATATATTTATATAAAAATATATATAAAAACTATATATTTATATATATGTACACTATACATTTATAAATATTCAGTATATACTATATATATATTCAGTATATACTGTATATTTATAAATGTATAGTGTACATATATTTATATATATTTATAAATATATAGTTTATGTATATATTTTTTATATAAATATATAGTGTATACACACACACACTCACACTAATATATATTAATCCATCCATTTTCTAAGAAAACACATTGAATGGGGAGTTGTGTCCATGTGTGTGTGTGTGTGTGTGTATATATATATATATATATATATATATATATATATATATATATATATACATACATGGACACACCACCTCATTCAATGTGTTTTCTTTATTTTCATGACTATTTCCATTGTAGATAGTCACATCAAAACTATGAATGAACACATTATGTACTTAACAAAAAATGGTGAAATAACTGAAAACATGTTTTATATTCTAGTTTCGTCAAAATAGCCACCCTCTGCTCTAATTGCTGCTTTGCACAATCTTGGCATTCTCTCCATGAGCTTCAAGCACACCTGTGAAGTGAAAACCATTCCAGGTGACTACCTCTTGAAGCTCATTGAGCTCATGAAGCTCATTATTTTCTGTTTTTGTTTTTTTAAGACCTCTAAAGGCTTAGTGGCCACATGCGTGGACAGCACCTTTTAGCTCTTATTTCCAAAATTGTGTACACTACTGAATTGGGGTCTTATGGCCACTTATGTGGACACTTATACTGCCATCTGGTGGTGTCCGAAGAGTATAACATACAATGGAATTTGGGGGGGGGGGGAAAGTGTAAAAATAAGAATTAGCACGTCACTAACTATGAAGTACACATTTGTGTACTTATGGACTAAGTACATCATATCAAAAGATGATTCTTAGTTTTTATTGTAATTAGCCCAAATAGCAACGGGAAATAAAAAAAGCATGAAAACAAACAGCTTGGGCTTTAAGAGGTTTTAAATGTTTTTTTAATTCAAAAAGAGGATAAAACAAAAAAAATACAAATATTTTAAAACATGTATACTTGTGAATAGATCTGAAGCTAGTTAAAAATATAGAGTGTTTATGTATATATATATATATATATATAAGGCACCAGCGCCCCAAGCGACCCCAAAGGGAATAAGCGGTAGAAAATGGATGGATTTATATATATATATATATATATATATATATATATATATATATATGACTTATAGTTAAGTAAGTCATAATACTAAAGTATTCCACTTTGCAACAGGTTTTTGGAAATTATGTATATTTTGTGTTTTTCCATAACAACAAATGGGGTTTTTTTTGTGTTTTTTTTGTTTTTTACCAAAAGAGCATAAAACAACAAAAAAAACGTTACAAATATATAAAAACGTTATATCTATAAATAGATCTGAACCTGTTCAAGAATGTAAAGCATTAAAAGTTTAATTAAGTTGTAATTACCTCATCTAAATTATTCCACTTTGCAACATGTTTTTGGAAAATATTGCATATTTAGTTTTTTTCCATCATAAAATTGTTTTTTTTTTAAATTCGAAAAGAGCATAAAACCTTAAAAAAAAACATCAGAAATAAATAAAACCTTTATAACTATGAATAGATCCGAAGTAGTTGAAAAATTGAAAGCGTCGAAAGTTTAAAAAATAATATTATTTGACTTACTAAACTTATAAGACTTTTTGTTGCTTTGGAGGCTGAAGGTAGTTTAGAAGTAAGTGGACTGAAGACTTAGACTGGTTTTCAGTCTGCCATGTTGAGATCATTATGCTAGTCCATTTCTTGGCAGCGCATCACGCTCCATTAACTTTGTGTGACTTTGACACAGATGTTTCTTACGCTGCACAGCTGTCTCCTTCTCCTTTCCAGAACATGGACGCCAGTTTGCACAATTTATATGTTGCACTTGAACGCCTCACGTGCTGAGACACTACTTTCTTGAAATATTGTGGAATGTGCTTGAATGCTGGGAATGTGAGGGTAGACACACACACACACACACACACACACACACACACACACACACACACACACACACACACTCCCGTATTTGTTACCTTATTGAGACCTGAGAAAAATGCCTACTTTTTTAGGACCAGCCTTTCTAGATACATAAATATCTGCAGTTACAAGATGAATAATATATACATACTATGCAAATATAAAAAAGCTTGTTGTGAAAAATGAGTTGTAATTTCACAAGAAAAAGGTCACAATTTCAGAAGAAACACATAGAATTTTGGCAGTATTATAATAAAAGTCGCCTTTTTACGCAACGCAAATCAACATTTTACAAGAAAAACTGAACATTTGTGCAAGGTTATGATAAAACTTGCAATTTTGCTCAATAACAGTCACAATTTTACAAAGAAAGCTTCAAAGTTCGGCAATTTTATGAAAATAGTCGTAATTTTATTCGACAAAATACACGATTTTATCATTGAAAATGTTGGCAATATTATAATAATAATCTGAATTTTTTTCCTTGGCAAAATGATGACAAAAGTCATTCATTCATTCATTCATTCATTCATTTTCTACCGCTTATTCCCTTTTGGGGTCGCGGGGAGCGCTGGTGCCTATCTCAGCAACAACCTGGCGGAAGGCGGAATACACCCTGGACAAGTCGCCATCTCATCGCAGGGCCAATACAAATAGACAAAGTCATAATTTTACCCAAAAAAATTCACTATTTTACAAGAACAACAAAAATTGTCAATATTGTGATTAAAGTCAGAATTTTCTATGACAAATGTCACAATTTTGCATTAAAGAGTAATAATTTTACATGAAAAGTAATAATTTTACGAGAAAATACTGCAATATTACAGAAACAGAAAGAATATGAGAAATTGTTCCCAATTTTATAAGAAAGAAGTCGACACATTGTCCGTCCATTTTTTTTACCGCTTGTCCCTATATATATATATATATATATATATATATATATATATATATATATATATATATATGTATATATAGTGCAATAATTATTCATTTTATCAGATTAATCACACTTTTGAATCTGGATTCATCGTGATTAATCACAGTAATTTAATTGCCTAAAACATTTTTTTTTAAATGTTTTGTTTGTAATTTGTTTTTAATCTTCATTATTTACTTCAAGTTATTACAGTATGTCTTCAGATACATATTTATATATTTTTTAATTAATTTTGGCCAAAGGGGGCCAATCCAAACTTTTACACACACCTGTTATTTCATATGTTGACCAGAGGGGGAGCACTTTTAAAAGCGACACACAGTCAATGTGAAAAATCCCTTCTTTTTGGGACCACCCTCATTTTGATGGATGTCACCAGCAGGGGTGCAAATGAGACATTCTCTATTTTTTGTGTTTTGTAACGTGCTTAAGGCCGATGACAAAGGAGTCCGAGACCCTGTGCCACACTTTGGGCAACCCAGCTGTAGAAGCTAACTGTTAATGTCCACTATAGTCTTAGTAGCGTAGTGTATGTGTTCATCCTATGCTCAAATGTGGGTTGTCTTACGTCAGCACAGGAAGTGGTCAAATCAGCCGTTCACCTGGCGGGAATGGATAGGGAAGTCCTTCTTTAGCTGCCGTCTTGTTTTATCATATATTGCTGCCTTTGCACCTGTCAATCTTTACTTTTCTATGCACATTAAATCAACAAATATAATCCCGACTTTGGAGCAATGTTCACGGATTCTAGCATTTGTCTCTATTAGATGCAATGTTATTGGGAGCATGATTGATGTCATCACTTGTTCACACCTCCTCACGTGGAAGCTACTTTTCCTTCTTCATGTCTCAAAAAGAGTAGAAATACAAGAACACACACACACACTCGTTAATAAAAGCTTGTCTTCAGGGGAATAGAGCTTGTCAGCGCTGAGCCGAAGCAGCAGCTTAACGAAGCGGAGGCTTTATTGACAGCAGATTTTATAGGCCACCTATAATGACCAGCAGTAAATATTAATCTGTCCGTCTGTCTGTCCGTTTATTTCATTTTCTTTTCAAAAAAATGAAAATACCACAACCATCCGTCCACTTTAAGCTCAACTCACAGTGAAATT
>NC_084638.1:6749977-6764977 GCF_033978795.1 Nerophis ophidion
ATGAAGCGTAAAATAGGACAGCGGAGACCCCGGACTGTTGAAGGACTGAAGCTCTACATAAAACAAGAATGGGAAAGAATTCCACTTTCAAAGCTTCAACAATTACTTTCCTCAGTTCCCAAACGTTTATTGAGTGTTGTTAAAAGAAAAGGTGATGTAACACAGTGGTGAACATGCCCTTTCCCAACTACTTTGGCACGTGTTGCAGCCATGAAATTCTAAGTTAATTATTATTTGCCCCAAAAAAATAAAGTTTATGAGTTTGAACATCAAATATGTTGTCTTTGTAGCATATTCAACTGAATATGGCTTGAAAATGATTTGCAAATCATTGTATTCTGTTTATATTTACATCTAACACAATTTCCCAACTCATATGGAAACAAGGTTTGTATGATATATTGTTGTGATGATTAAATATAAAATATAGTTATGATGATTATATAGTATCTATAGTTATGAAAATTATATGTAATATTATATATTGTCGTCCTCAGTCTGTGAGTTTGACCTGAGCGGCCCTGAAGGCTACGTGGAGTCCGCTCAGATCAGCAGGGAGAAGCGAGCCCTGCAGACCGAGGCCGTGGACTGCAGGTGGCATATCCGCGCCCCCCCAAAAGCTAAGGTCTGTTTCAGTCATAAGATCGTGAGCCCCCACGTTCCACTTTGCATCAGTCCATCTTAGATGAGCTCGGGCCCAGCCAAGTATTTCTGGGTGTTGTTGATAAATGGTTGTGGCTTTGCATAGTAGAGTTTTAACTTCCACTTACAGATGTAGCGACCAACTATAGTTGGTAGTTGCAAGTCATGTCCACCCTGGCGTCCTCTGACCTAACAACAACAAAAGTTTGAGTACTACTTGATGTTGGCATCATTTGGAAAGGTAAAGAAGGAGCGGTGTTCTGCCTCCCCAGATCTACATGCGCTTCCTGGAGTACGAGATGCACAACTCCAACGAGTGCAAGCGTAACTTTGTGGCCATCTATGACGGCAGCAGCTCGGTGGAGCACCTGAAGAACAAGTTCTGCTCCACCGTGGCCAACGAGGTGATGCTCACCTCCTCCGTGGGCGTGGTGCGGCTCTGGGCCGACGAAGGGAGCAGGAAAAGCAAGTTCAAGATCCTCTTCACGACCTTCCTTGACCGTGAGTGCACGCATCTCTTCTCCTTCCGGGGCTCTGCCCAAATCACACCATTTCATCCACTTTTATGACTTGTGCTCATTCTACATCAGTGACCCCAATAAGATGGTGGAAGACTTTCTCATTTATCCTAAAAACCAGCCAGTCTCTGAATGACGCGTATTTGCTGCCATCTTGTGGACAATATGAGTAAATCAGATAAATGACCCTCAAATGTACAAACCCTGTTTCCGTATGAGTTGGGAAATTGTGTTAGATGTAAATATAAACAGAATACAATGATTTGCAAATCCTTTTCAACCCACATTCAGTTAAATGCACTACAAAGACAACTTATTTGATGTTCAAACTCATAAACTTTTTTGCTTTTTGCAAATAATAATCAACTTAAATTTTCATGGCTGCAACATGTGCCAAAGTAGTTGGGAAAGGGCATGTTCACCACTGTGTTACATCACCTTTTCTTTTAACAACACTCAATAAACGTTTGGGAACTGAGGAAACTAATTGTTGAAGCTTTGAAAGTGGGATTCTTTCCCATTCTTGTTTGATGTACAGCTTAAGTCGTTCAACAGTCTGGGGTCTCCGCTGTCGTATTTTATGCTTCATAATGAAGTGAAGTGAATTATATTTATATAGCGCCTTTCTCTAGTGACTCAAAGTGCTTTACATAGTGACAACCAATATCTAAGTTACATTTAAACCAGTGTGGGTGGTACTGGGAGCAGGTGGATAAAGCGTCTTGCCCAAGGACACAACAGCAGTAACTAGGATGGCACAAGCGGGAATCGAACCTGCAACCCTCAAGTTGCTGGCACGGCCACTCTACCAACCGAGCTATGCCGCCCCACATTTTCCATGGGAGACAGGTCTGGACTGCATGCGGGCCAGGAAAGTGCCCACACTCTTTTTTTAATGAAGCCACACTTTTGTAACACGTGCTGAATGTGGCTTGGCATTGTCTTGCTGAAATAAGCAGGAGCGTCCATGATAACGTTGCTTGAATGACAACATATGTTGCTCCAAAACCTGTATGGACCATTCAGCATTAATGGTGCCTTCACAGATGTGTAAGTTACCCATGCCTTGGGTACTAATACACCCCCATACCATCACACACGCTGGCTTTTCAACCTCGCATTGATAACAGTCTGGATGGTTATTTTCCTCTTTGGTCCGGATGACACCACGTCCACAGTTTCCAAATATAATTTGAAATGTGGACTCGTCAGACCACAGAACACTTTACCACTTTGCATCAGTCCATCTTAGATGATCTCGGGTCCACAAAGCTGGCGGCATTTCTGGGTGTTGTTGATAAATTACTTTGGCTTTGCATTGTAGAGTTTTAACTTGCACTTACAGATGTAGCGACCAACTGTAGTTACTGACAGTGGTTTTCTGAAGTGTTCCTTAGCCCATGTGGTGATATCCTTTACACACTGATGTGGCTTTTTGATGCAGTACCATCTGAGGGATGGAAGGCGCGTAATATCATGGCTTACCTGCAGTGATTTTTCCACATTCTCTGAACCTTTTGATGATATTACGGAGCATAGATGGTGAAATCCCTAAATTCCTTGCAATAGCTGGTTGAGAAATGTTGTTCTTAAACAATTTGCTCAGGCATTTGTTGACAAAGTGGTGACCCTCGCCCCGTCCTTCTTTGTGAATGAGTGAAGCTGCTTTTATACCCAATCATGGCACCCACCTGTTCCCAATTATCCTGCACACCTGAGGGATGTTCCAAATAAGTCTTTGATGAGCATTCCTCAACTTTCTCACTCTTTTTTGCCACTTGTGCCGGATTTTTAGAAAAATTTTGCAGGCGTAAAATTCCAAATGAGCTAATATTTGCAAAAAAATCAAGTTTGTCATTGTGAACATTAAATATCTTGTCTTTGCGGTCTATTCCATTGAATATAAGTTGAAAAGGATTTGTTGTATTCTCTTTTTATTTACCATACCAAGAACTGCTCACCCCCAAATCCTCCACACGACACCTCCGCTCCAAACAGGCTAACTTCCTCCAACCTCCACGGATAAAACTACGAACTATGGGTGACGGGGCTTTCTGCTCTGCTGCTCCCAATCTGTGGAACGCTCTCCCTGACCACCTGAGGGCACCACCGACTGTGGATGCTTTTAAAAAAAGGCTTAAAAACCCTTCTTTTTGGAAAAGCCTTTCTGTAGAAATGCATGCTGGTTCTAGCTATTGGCCTGTTTCTAGTTTTATATTTTATTTATTTTTATTATCTTTTTATTATTATTATTATTTATTTTATTTTTTTTTACACTGTGGCACTTTGAGGTTGTTTGCTCAACATAAAGTGCTTTTTTTTTCCCCAAACAAAATCTGATTATTGTATGTTTATTTGGCTGTACAGTAAATTGTTGAACTTTATAAGCCGTCTCCTCTCACTCTCTCTTAGATTTGATTCGTAAATAAATATTAAATAATTGGAGTCATCCCCCCTAAGGTGAACTATACAGTCCTTTACAGGCTCCCGTACAATTATTATTATTATTATTATTATTATTTACATAACGTGACAACTTCTGGTGGTTTGTAATATTACAAACTGATTTAGAGCCGGCCAATAGAATGTCGAACAATTTATAAAAAAACGCTAACAAAAATAGTGAAGTGAATTATATTTATATAGCGCTTTTCTCAAGTTACTCAAAGTGCTTTACATAGTGAAACCCAATATCTAAGTTACATTTAAACCAGTGTGGGTGGCACTGGGAGCAGGTGGGTAAAGTGTCTTGCCCAAGGACACAACGGCAGTGACTAGGATGGCACAAGCGGGAATCGAACCTGCAACCCTCAAGTTGCTGGCACGGCCACTCTACCAACACCCCCAAAATACCAATTTTGCTCCAAATAGTCATTCATACACACAAAAACGCACACACGTATAAAAGCAGGACCTTTCCCTGTCATTGTGTTCTCTTTTTATTTACCTTTTACACAACGTGACGGCTGTAGATCACCTGACCACGCCCACTCCTAGTACACACCATTTTGTAGTAAAACTAGCTCCATGTCTGGATTGTCAGTATCAAACTAGCAGCACCACAACCATGTGACTTATTGTCTTCCAGCTCCGTGTGAAGGAGATACTTTCTTTTGCCACAGCAACATGTGCATCAACCACACCTTGGTCTGCAACGGCATCCAGAACTGTGTCTACCCCTGGGACGAGAACCACTGCAAAGGTGTGACCACCAACACCACGACCGTGTTTGAAACCCTGACTTTTATTTCCACTGTGGTGTTTGAGCAGAGAAGAGGAAGCCCAGCATCCTGGACTCTCTGGACCACACCAACCTCACCATCATCGGGGTGACCTGCAGCCTGGTGGTGGTCCTGCTGGTCATCTCTGTCATCATCCAAGTCAAACAGCCTCGCAAGAAGTACATCATCCGCAGGTTGATTGATCTTTTTTCAACTCTTTATATATATATATATATTTATATAGAGGGGCAAAAAAGTATTTAGTCAGCCAGCGATTGTGCAAGTTCTCCCACTTCAAATGATGACAGAGGTCTGTAATGTTCATCATAGGTACACTTCAACTGTGAGAGACGGAATGTGGAAAAAAAATCCAGGAATTCACATTGTAGGAATTTTAAAGAATTTATTTGTAAATTAAGGTGGAAAATAAGCTCTCACTGATGGAAGGAGGTTTTGGCTGAAAATCTCAGGATACTTGGCCCCATTCATTCTTTCCTTAACACGGATCAATCGTCCTGTCCCCTTAGCAGAAAAACAGCCCCAAAGCATGATGTTTCCACCCCCATGCTTCACAGTAGGTATGGTGTTCTTGGGATGCAACTCAGTATTCTTCTTCCTCCAAACACCAGCAGTTGAGTTTATACCAAAAAGTTCTATTTTGGTTTCATCTGACCACATGACATTCTCCCAATCCTCTGCTGTATCATCCATGTATCCATTTTGGTATAAAGAATACCGAGTTGCATCCCAAGAACACCATACCTACTGTGAAGCATGGGGGTGGAAACATCATGCTTTGGGGCTGTTTTTCCGCTAAGGGGACAGGACGATTGATCCGTGTTAAGGAAAGAATGAATGGGGCCTTGTATCCTGAGATTTGGAGCCAAAACCTCCTCCCATCAGTGAGAGCTTTGAATGCTTGACCAAATGCTTATTTTCCACCATCATTTACAAATAAATTCTTTAAAATTCCTAGATTTTTTTTCCACATTCTGTCTCTCACAGTTGAAGTGTACCTATGATGAAAATGACAGACCTCTGTTATCATTTGAAGTGGGAGAACTTGCACAATCGCTGGCTGACTAAATACTTTTTTGCCCCACTGTATACGTTGGGAAGACTATGTCTCCCGGCTGACCTGGGAACGCCTCGGGATCCCCTGGGAAGAGCTGGACCAAGTGGCTGGGGAGAGGAGAAGCAGGGCTTCCCTGCTTAGGCTGCTGCCCCCGCGACCCGACCTCGGATAAGCGGAAAAAGATGGATGGATACATACAAACATATATATTTTGATTGGATTATCCAGAGAATAGTGCTCGATACCGTGGTAGAGCGCAATATGTATGTGTGGGAAAAAATCACAAAACTACTTCATCTCTACAGAATTGTTTCATGAGGGGTTCCCTCAATCATCAGGAGAAAATCCATATATGTATATATGGATTTTGTCCGGATGACACCACGTCCACAGTTTCCAAATATAATTTGAAATGTGGACTCGTCAGACCACAGAACACTTTACCACTTTGCATCAGTCCATCTTAGATGAGCTCGGGCCCACAAAGCTGGCGGCATTTCTGGGTGTTGTTGATAAATGGCTTTACCGTTGCATCGTAAAGTTTTAACTTGCACTTACAGATGTAGCGACCAACTGTAGTTACTGACAGTGGTTTTCTGAAGTGTTCCTTAGCCCATGTGGTGATAACCTTTACACACTGATCAATCATCAGGAGATTTTCTCCTCATGAAACAGTTCTGTAGAGATGAAGTAGTTTTGTGATTTTTCCCCACACCTACATACAAACATATATATGTATATTTTGTTTGTGTTTGTTTGTACCCTCAGAGATGACTTTGACCCCGCCCTCCTCCACCCGGGTCTGGAGCCCCCCCACTACGAGCTGTGCACGTTGCGACACGTCCCGTCGGGCGACCTGACCGACGCCGCCGTGGCGGAGGAGTTCGACAAGTCCCACAAGCTGCGCCGCTCCTCCTCCAAGTGCATCCGCGACCACCACTGCGGCTCCCAGCAGGGCGGCAGCGTGCACGGCAGCCGCAGCAGCCTCGGCCTGAGAGAGGCCGCCGTGGCGGACCCCGAGGGGGCCGCCGCGCACCTCAATCAGCTGCCCCCGGGGATGGCCGGCCAGCAGTCGCCGCGGCTCGCCCGCCACGCCACCCCGGCCGCTCACAGGAACATCCTGGTGATGAAGCACAGCTACTCCCAGGATGGCGGCGAGGGCTACAGAGGCGAGGATGACGATCTGATGATGGATGACGCTCCAACCACCAGCCGCCACCACAACTACCATCTTCACGGCGTGGAGCACGCCGTCCATCGTACTCTGTCCAACGACTTCTGACGTGTCACTACCTCCTTACACACTCTAAACTGATATGCAAATTATATACATATATATATTTATCCCCCCCCCCCCTCTCATTTGAGCAAACAAGCCGATATTAAAGTTTAGCTATTGTAGAATCAATTTCAAAAAGGTTTTAACTACAACAACAAAAATAGATTATCTTATGCACTCCAAGCTCAAAACAAGCCAGTTATTAAAAAGTATTGTGATAATTTAGGAATGTAGGCTCACACCACGCCTTTCTTTGTCTCGTCTTTATTGCACAAGATGTGCAATTCAACCACACAACTCCAATGTTTTTTTTAACTTATTTTTTTATGGAACCACAAACATACACACAAACATCAAGGAAAGAAAACAAAAGCTAATACAGATAGATTATTAATACTAACAAATAAAAATACAACAAAAAAGGCAACCTAAATCACTTTAAATGTTTTAACAAGGTTATCAATTTAAGGGATTTTGTACACCTAATTATTCTCCGAGATTTGATTGATAATTATAACTCATTAAGCCAATTACAAAATGTAGGCCTAACTTTCATACATCGACATTTATGCAGCCCTGTGATGAGGTGGCGACTTGTCTAGGGTGTACACCGCCTTCCGCCCGATTGTAGCTGAGATGGGCACCAGCGCCCCCCTGCGACCCCAAAGGGAATAAGTGGCAGAATGGATGGACGGATGGACATGTATATAGAAAAACAACTCCCGTCAATACTTTTTTGTTAATATATATTTTATAAACTTTTATTTAAAAATTACGACATTTACAAACAGTTGAGAAATAATAATCAAAATAAGTACAAAAAGAGTACAAAACTGTCTCCAACGCCTAACTTCCTGTCAAATAACGTCACGTCCTTATCTTCCCCGGAAGTCCCGCCCCCCAGCCAATGTGCCGTCCATTTTAACGTCACATAATTCTGTTTTAAAAGCCGGCGTGTCTGGCTAAATTATACTTTTTTTATGTAATTGTTGAAAGTTCATCGTGTCGAAAAATGACATCTTTAATAACTCAATTACAAGTCGTGTTTCTTCCCCAACTGGCAGGGCGGAAATGTCTGCGAGGAGGCGGAACTTGTGTCAGGTCGGAATGATTTTGGTGGTGCACTCACAGGTCAAAACAATCCAGTTATTAAAAAGCGCGCGCCGTGCATTCTAACATCATATAAATATATTTTAAAAGACGGCACGTCCGGCTAAATTATCCGTTATTGTGTTTTAGATGAAAGTCTATCATGTCGGAAAATTACCTTTTTTTAATAAAACCAATACAAGTCGTGTTTCTTAATGTCTGCGGAGGGCGAAACTTGTGTCGAGTCGGAATGATTTTGGTGATGCACTCAATGGTCAAAACAACCCAGTTATTAAGACGCATGCGCCGTGAATTCTAACATCATATAATCATGTTTTAAAAGTCTGCTAAATTGTCTGTTTTTATGTATTAGTTGAAAGCCTATCATGTCGAAAAATTAAATTTTTAATGAGTCGATTACAAGTCGTGTTTCTTCCTCAACTGGCAGGGCGGAAATGTCTGCGAGGGGGCGGAACTTGTGTCAAGTCGGAATGTTTTTGGCAGTGCACGCAAATGTAAAACAACCCGGTTATTACAAAATACGCGCCGTGCATTTTAACATCATATAATTATATAAGTATATCATGTCGAAAAATGACTTTTTTTTAATAAAGCTTTATTTTTTAAATTGCAACATTTAAAAACAATTAAGAAATAATAATCAAAATAAGTACAAAAAAGCGCCAGGGGGTTGTAAACTCAATAAAGTAACGTAATTACAATGAAATATATATATATGTAACAAATTGCAAAGCCATAGGCTAAAAAAACACATTTTTTAATAAATCGACTACTGGTCGTGTTGAGGGCGGAACATTCTGCGAGGGGGCGGACCTTGTGTCAAGCCGGAATGATTTTGGCGGTGCACTCAAAGGTAAAAACAACCCAGTTATTAAGACGCATGCGCCGTGAATTCTAACATCATATAATCATGTTTTAAAAGTCTGCTAAACTGTCTGTTTTTATGTATTAGTTGAAAGCCTATCATGTCGAAAAATTAAATTTTTAATGAGTCGATTACAAGTCGCGTTTCTTCCTCAACTTTGGGGTCATGATTGATACGGATTTTTTGTTAACGCTATATTATAAAAAATATAACGATATATTGTAAAAATACAGACGTTTTTTAACGTTTTTTTTTAACGCTATGTTGTAAAAAAAAAAAAGAAAAAAAATTACAAACACAGGCTATGGGATGACGTAAGAGGAAACGTGAAGAAACGTGACCCCGGAAGTAAATGTGTCATCCCATAGCTTGTGTTTGTAAATTGTTTTTTGAATTTTATTTTTCATAATATAGCGTTCACAAAACGTCTGTATTTTTTTATCTATATCGTTATATTTTTAAGATATAGCGTTAACAAAATGTCTGTATTAATAATGACCCTGGAAGTAAATGGGGGGAAGGTTTTTGTAGGGGGGGAAGAAATTTGGCGAGACAGCGGAAATGTCTGCGGAAGCGGAACTTGTGTCAAGTCGGAATGATTTTGGCGGTGCACTCAAAGGTCAAAACAACCCCGTTATTAAGACGCATGCGCCGTGCATTCTAACATCATATAATCATGTTTTAAAAGTCGGCTAAATTCTCAATTTTTCTGTATTAGTTGACAGTCTATCATGTCGGAAGATGAGCTTCCCCCGGAGAGTTCGGGTCAGCGTGCGGCGGGGACCACCCGCAGCCGGCGGGGTGTGCTGCTGACGGGGCTGCTGGGAGGTTCTCTGCTCGGCATCTACTTGCTGACTACACCCTTCTTGCTGCCGGCCCTCAGGAAAGTCTGCCTACCGTTTGTCCCCGCCACCCCCGCCCAGGTGCACAATGTCCTGCGGGCACTGCGGGCCAGCTCCGGCACTCTGGTGGACATTGGCAGCGGAGATGGGAGGATTGTAAGTTCCTAAAACACGCTTTGTTTCCTTCCTACTATGAAACTTACTAGAAGAAAAAAAAGTTGTTTCAAATTAAATGAGCACCTAAATGTTCCTCTTCAATGTATTTACTGTTTGTTCTGTTCGGCAGAACTTAAACACAGAAAATAGCCAAAAAGACGCACAAATACTGCAGGAGCGGAAACAAATGCAAAGAAACAACAATCTGCAAATGCCGAAAGTCATTTTAAAAACAAAACACACACATGACAGTCAGAACTGCTGCACTTTCACCGAAATACATCAGAAGTTAGGCAAGCTGCCAGGAAGTTAGCTAAGCTACCAGGAAGTTAGTCATGTTAGCAGGAAGTTAGTCGTGGTGCCAGGAAGTTAACCAAGCTACCAGGAAGTTTGTCAGGCTGCTAGGAAGTTAGCCAATATACCAGAAAGTTAGTCAGGTTGCCAGGAAGTTAACCAAGCTACCAGGCAGTTGGTCAGGTTGCCAGGAAATTAACCAAGCTAACAGGAAGTTAGTCACTTTACTAGGAAGTTGGTCATGTTAGCAGGAAGTTAGTCAGGTTGCCAGGAAGTTAGCCAAGCTACCGGAATGTTAGTAAAGTTGCCAGGAAATTAGGCATGTTAGCAGGAAGCTAGTCAGGTTACCAGGAAGTTAGCCAAGCTACCAGGAAGTTAGCCAAGCTGCCATAAAGTTAGTCAAGCTACCAGTTAGTCAAACTACCAGGAAGTTAGTCAGGCTGCCAATAAGTTAGCCAAGCTACCAGGAAGTTAGTCTGGTTACCAGGAAGCTAGCCAAGCTGACAGGAAGTTAGTCAGTTTACCAGGAAGTTAGTCATGTTAGCAGGAAGTAAGTTATGGTGCCAGGAAGTTAGGCAGGCAACCAGGAAGTTAGTCAGGTTAGCAGGAAGTTAGGCACACAACCAGGAAGTTAGCCAAGCTACCAGGAAGTTAGTCAGGTTGCCAGGAAATTAGGCATGTTAGCAGGAAGTTAGTCAGGTTACCAGGAAGCTAGCCAAGCTGACAGGAAGTTACTCAGTTTACCAGGATGTTACTCATGTTAGCAGAAAGTTAGTCATGTTGCCAGGAAGTTAGGCAGGCAACCAGGAAGTTAGTCAGGTTAGCAGGAAGTTAGGCACACAACCAGGAAGTTAGCCAAGCTACCAGGAAGTTAGTCATGTTAGCAGGAAGTTAGTCATGGTGCCAGGAAGTTAACCAAGCTACCAGGAAGTTAGTCAGGTTACCAGGAAGCTAGCCAAGCTGACAGGAAGTTACTCAGTTTACCAGGATGTTACTCATGTTAGCAGAAAGTTAGTCATGTTGCCAGGAAGTTAGGCAGGTAACCAGGAAGTTAGTCAGGTTAGCAGGAAGTTAGGCACACAACCAGGAAGTTAGCCAAGCTACCAGGAAGTTAGTCATGTTAGCAGGAAGTTAGTCATGGTGCCAGGAAGTTAACCAAGCTACCAGGAAGTTAGTCAGGTTACCAGGAAGCTAGCCAAGCTGACAGGAAGTTACTCAGTTTACCAGGATGTTACTCATGTTAGCAGAAAGTTAGTCATGTTGCCAGGAAGTTAGGCAGGCAACCAGGAAGTTAGTCAGGTTAGCAGGAAGTTAGGCACACAACCAGGAAGTTAGCCAAGCTACCAGGAAGTTAGTCATGTTAGCAGGAAGTTAGTCATGGTGCCAGGAAGTTAACCAAGCTACCAGGAAGTTTGTCAGGCTGCTAGGAAGTTAGCCAATATACCAGGAAGTTAGTCAGGTTGCCAGGAAGTTAACCAAGCTACCAGGAAGTTGGTCAGGTTGCCAGGAAATTAACCAAGCTAACAGGAAGTTAGTCACTTTACTAGGAAGTTGGTCATGTTAGCAGGAAGTTAGTCAGGTTGCCAGGAAGTTAACCAAGCTACCGGAATGTTAGTAAAGTTGCCAGGAAATTAGGCATATTAGCAGGAAGCTAGTCAGGTTACCAGGAAGTTAGCCAAGCTGCCAGGAAGTTGGCCAAGCTGCCAGAAAGTTAGTCAAGCTACCAGCTAGTCAAACTACCAGGAAGTTAGTCAGGCTGCCAATAAGTTAGCCAAGCTACCAGGAAGTTAGTCAGGTTACCAGGAAGCTAGCCAAGCTGACAGGAAGTTAGTCAGTTTACCAGGAAGTTAATCATGTTAGCAGGAAGTAAGTCATGGTGCCAGGAAGTTAGGCAGGCTACCAGGAAGTTAGTCAGGTTGCCAGTAAGTTAGCCAAGCTACCAGGAAGTTAGTCAGGTTGCCAGGAAATTAGGCATGTTAGCAGGAAGTTAGTCAGGTTACCAGGAAGCTAGCCAAGCTGACAGGAAGTTAGTCAGTTTACCAGGAAGTTAGTCATATTAGCAGAAAGTTAGTCATGTTGCCAGGAAGTTAGGCAGGCAACCAGGAAGTTAGTCAGGTTTAGCAGGAAGTTAGGCACACAACCAGGAAGTTAGCCAAGCTACCAGTAAGTTAGTCAGGTTACCAGGAAGTTAGTCTTGTTAACAAGAAGTTAGTCAAGCTACCAGGAAGTTAGTCAGGCTGCCAATAAGTTAGCCAAGCTACCAGGAAGTTAGTCAGGTTGCCAGGAAATTAGGCATGTTAGCAGTAAGTTAGTCAGGTTACCAGGAAGCTAGCCAAGCTAACAGGAAGTTAGTCAGTTTACCAGGAAGTTAGTCATGTTAGCAGGAAGTTAGTCATGGTGCCAGGAATTTAGGCAGGCAACCAGGAAGTTGGGCTGGTTAGCAGGAAGTTAGGCAGGCTGTCAGGAAGTTAGGCAGGCTGTCAGGAAGTTAGTCAGGTAACCAGGAAGTTGGGCAGGTTAGCAAGAAGTTAGGCAGGCAACCAGGAAGTTGGGTAGGTTAGCAGGAAGTTAGGCAGGCTGTCAAGAAGTTAGTCAGGTTGCCAGGAAGTTAGCCAAGCTACCTGGAAGTTAGTCAGGTTGCCAGGAAATTAATCAAGCTAACAGGAAGTTAGTCAGTTTTCTAGGAAGTTGGTCATGATAGCAGGAAGTTAGTCATGTTGCCAGGAAGTTAGGCAGGTTGCCAGGAAATTAATCAAGCTAACAGGAAGTTAGTCAGTTTTCTAGGAAGTTGGTCATGATAGCAGGAAGTTAGTCATGTTGCCAGGAAGTTAGGCAGGTTGCCAGGAAATTAGTCATGTTAGCAGGAAGTTAGTCAGGTTACCAGAAAGTTAGCCAAGCTAGCAGGAAGTTATTCAGTTTACCAGGAAGGTATTCATGTTAGCAGAAAGTTAGTCATGTTGCCAGGAAGTTAGTCAAGTTGCCAGGAAGTTAGACAGGTTGCCGGGAAGTTAGGCAGGTTGCCAGGAAGTTAGGCAGGTTACCAGGAAGTTAGTCAGGTTGCCAGGAAGTTAGTCAGGTTACCAGGAAGTTAGTCAGGTTGCAATGAAGTTAGTCAGGTTGCCAGGAAGTTAGTCAGGGTGCCAGGAAATTAGGCATGTTAGCAGGAAGTTAGTCAGGTTACCAGGAAGTTAACCAAGCTAACATGAAGTTAGTCACTTTACTAAGAAGTTAGCATGTTGCCAGGAAGTTTGGCAGGTTGCCAGGAAGTTAGTCAGGTTACCAGGAAGTTAGTCATGTTGCCAGGAAGTTAGGCATGTTGCCAGGAAGTTAGGCATGTTGCCAGGAAGTTAGGCATGTTGCCAGGAAGTTAGTCAGGTTACCAGGAAGTTTGTCATGTTACCAGGAAGTTTGTCATGTTAGCAGGAGGTTAGCCAAGCTACAAGGAAGTTAGTCAGGTTACCAGGAAGTTAGTCATGTTAGCAGGAAGTTAGTCATGTTGCCAGGAAGTTAGGCAGCGAGCAACACCAAAACGTTACTGTTTGATTGAGAATATAGAACACAACACAGGACGTTGTAATGTTTCAGCTGTGAAAGTGTACTGGAGCATTCGGACTAGCATAGTCAGACGTACCGTGCTTCAATTATTATTGAGCCCTAAATGGGACTAAGTAGGAGACTTTATCTGGTGTTTTGTTTTGCAACATTATGCAAAAACAACTTTTCCTAGCGGCTGGTACCTGCTGATGTGTGTTTGGGATCTGCATAAATCCCAGAAATGTGTCCGCCATTTTAGTCACTAAGCACCTTCTTCTCCTCTATTCTCTCTTGGTGGGACTTTCATCTAAATACAAAGTCGTGTACACTTCCATCTTACTGCAGTCAGTAGATTCGCTATGGAAGCGCTAAAAGGCACCGCTACAGCAAAGATGACTCTGTCAAAGTGGAGGCACGTACACGGGACTACTATACTTTGTTTTTACAGGTGATCGCAGCAGCAAGGCGTGGATTTCAGGCCTCGGGCTTTGAGTTGAACCCCTGGCTGGTGTGGTACTCTCGCTACAAGGCCTGGAGGGAAGGAGTCCACCACTCCACCTCCTTTCACATCTCCGACTTATGGAAGGTCAGTTTTACACTTAGTCCCGGTGGTAAGTCCATTCCCACACACCACACTTATGGAAGATCAGTTTTACACTTAGTCCCGGTGGTAAGTCCATTCTCACACACCACACTTATGGAAGATCAGTTTTACACTTAGTCCCGGTGGTAAGTCCATTCTCACACACCACACTTATGGAAGGTCAGTTTTACACTTAGTCCGGGTGGTAAGTCCATTCTCACACACCACACTTATGGAAGGTCAGTTTTACACTTAGTCCGGCTGGTAAGTCCATTCTCACACACCACACTTATGGAAGGTCAGTTTTACACTTAGTCCGGGTGGTAAGTCCATTCTCACACACCACACAAGGATCGCCGTCATTTTAGTGATGACTCATCTTGTTTTTGTTTTTAGGTCAGCTTTGCACAATACTCCAACGTTGTCATATTTGGAGTGCCTCAAATGGTAAGTCCCACTATTTATTTGGCACCTACTTTTCCTACATTTTAATTATTTGGTGTGTTTTTTCATACACAACACATGGTGAAAATACAATTTAACAAGAAAACTCAAAAAAGCAAAATTGAAGTGTTAAAACTTAGAAAACTATTACCGTAAATACCGGATTCTAAGTCACTACTTTTTTTTCCTACTCTTTGAACCCCGCGGCTTTTAAAACGGTGCGGCTAATTTATGGATTAATACTACTAATAATAATGTATTTCATTAGTAAAAGCACTTTACATTGAGCAAACAACCTAAAAAATATATATATATTTATATAGCGCTTTTCTCTAATGACTCAAGGCGCTTTACATAGTGGAAAACCCAATATCTAAGTTACATTTAAAGCAGTGTGGGTGGCACTGGGAGCAGGTGGGTAAAGTGTCTTGCCTAAG
>NC_084638.1:6769977-6779052 GCF_033978795.1 Nerophis ophidion
AAACCCTTATCTCTCTAGATCAACATCAGTTAAAAAAAATCATAAGCCAGTGGCGTGGCGCAGTGGGGAGAGTGGCCGTGCGCAACCCGAGGGGCACGGGTTCAAATCCCACCTAGAACCAACCTCGTCACGTCCGTTGTGTCCTGAGCAAGACACTTCACCCTTGCTCCTGATGGGTGCTGGTTGGCGCCTTGCATGGCAGCTCCCTCCATCAGTGTGTGAATGTGTGTGTGAATGGGTGAATGTGGAAGTAGTGTCAAAGCGCTTTGAGTACCTTGAAGGTAGAAAAGCGCTATACAAGTACAACCCATTTATTTATTATTTATTTATAATAAAATTTTCAAGGATACAGAAGTGTTAAAAATGAGTGATACATTAATTCAATTTTTATTTAGGTCAAAACCATTGTATCTGGATCAATTACATCATCTACCTGTCGATTGTAAACTTCTTTATTGTTTTTTGAATGTTTTTGTTTGCTTAATACCATTTTGTCATGGAAAATCTTTTTTTTTATGGCAAAAAAATACTTCAAAATGTTTGGAGCCTTCTATAGATCAATAATTCATAACGACATTGATTTTGACAGTTTATACCAGGGGTCTCAAACTCACTTTACCTGGATGCAGAGTGGGTGAGGCTGGATCGCAAGAAAAGATTTCCCCCAAAATGTTTGCATACTCCTCAGCATAAAATATATTTGTAATGAGCCGATGCATGGAGAATAATGTTATTCCCGCAATGTGTGTCATTCCGCTTTTCCTCCCTACAGCAACAGGGCGGTCGGCGGATAATAGCCGGGAAAGTACAGGGATAGCGAGCGCAAAAAAGTGATATCTGGCGTCATATGAAATATGTTGTGTTCATCGTGTGAGGCAATGCAAATTAAACAAAAAAAAACAATTTGAATTGTCCAGGTTATCGGGGACTGTTATTACTGACGGACAGGTGTCGCGGTGTGACTGCAGCCGGGCACGTAAGAAAACCCTCATCTCCATGGCAACGTCCCTGTCGCTTTCACTCACTTGCCGCTTTTCCACTAATGCACGGGTAGGCAACCCAGAATGTTCAAAGAGCCATTTTGGAGCCAAATAACACAACACTGTCAAGCGCCATTCATATAAAACTTGCGGGCCGCACTAACTATTATATTTAGGTGAGGGCCGCAAAATAACGTCTCGCGGGCCGCATGTCTGAGACCCCTGGTTTATACTGTAATCAAAGGTCAATTTTTAAATGTCTTTTTTTATTCATGAACATTTAAAAAAAAACAGAACAAATCCAGTTCATTTTAATTTTATTTTGAAATGAAATTGAGAAACACGGCTGTCTTTTTTTTCTGGCTTTAAAGCGGTGTCAAAGTGGTTTTCACTGAGGGCCACATGGCAGTTATATTTGGCCCCGTTTCCAACAGTCAATATTATTGTTACACCATTTTTTATGCATTTTATTACTAGATTTTTTAAAACTAAAATGTAAAAAAAAATATGGTACGTCGCAATCATTTCACCTCAAAATCTGGTGTATATTACTGTAAATGGAAAAACAGTACTGCTGTTTTTATAGTATTGTTACTGTAAAATGTACATTTGTTTTTTTTTACTGTAAATTAAAAAAAAGTAATTTTACAGTATTTATTTATTTGTTAATTTTTTTCCCCACAAATAAACAACTATAGATTTTTGGGGTGTGTTACTGTAAATGCCAAAAGAGCACCACAGTTTATTAGAGTAAAAAAAATACTGTTTTTTTTTCAATTAGATAAAAAATGCTGTAAAAACCACAGTAGATTTCACAATTTTAGCATGAAATCTAATGCTTCTTTTACATTGCACACTTTGGCAGTTAAATTGCTTTGAAATTGTTATTATTAGTATTTATTTCTATTTAAAAATGGTTTGAATGTTGGATCATATATTTTTGCATAATTAGTCAATATTTAAGTTAACATAATTTGCGAGTACATGTATTTTTCCCCCCAAAATAGACAGAAAGAATACACTTAGTAAGAATAGTTACAGTACATTATTGATACATATTATTTGCAGGGCCACATAAAATGAAATGGCGGGCCAAATCTGGCCCCCGGGCCTTGAGTTTGACACCTGTGACCTAGATGAAGAACTCACATAGACAAATTGAATGCATTGTGATAGATAAAAAAGTTGATTGAAAACAAAATAAATAGTAAAAATGAGGTTTGTAGAGTGCAGATTCTGGAAAGGGCGATCAATATCTCAATGTAAAGTGAAACCAAAACCCAACAACTCTAATTAGTGGAACTTAAGTCTTTCAATGAATGACATTTATAAAACTGGAATATTAACAAATAAAACCTTCAACTTTGGTCCAGACTTTAGGGACCACCTGTAGAAAGCAGGACCAAAAATCTAGTTGGACACACTTAGCTTTTAAACATTTGTAACGATGACATCAGATTTGTAACTAAACAATTTGTTCCCAAGAACCGGTGTCTGGTCTGTAAGGGAGCCTACCTGCAGAGGACAGGACTTGTGGCTATTTTGGACAAATCCAATTATGTCTCCGCTAATTCATACGGTTTTAACGGTCTGTGAGGCAAAGTGGAGGATTACCACATTATTACCTCCAACCTTTTTAAAGAAAGTTAGATATTATCCAGCTTTATCGATCAAAATCACAATAATCAAATCATTTTCTTCATGGACGAACATAAGACCTTCTGGAGGAAAGTTCTGTGGTCAGATGAAACAAAAATGGAGCTGTTTGGCCACAATACCCAGCAATATGTTTGGAGGAGAAAAGTCCCAGGAACACCACACCTGCCGTCAAGCATGGTGGTGGTTGTATTATGCTCTGGGCTTGTTTTGCTGCCAATGGAACTGCTGCTTTAAATTGGACAATGAAAAAGGAGGATTATCAATCAATCAATGTTTACTTATATAGCCCTAAATCACTAGTGTCTCAAAGGGCTGCACAAACCACAACACAAACCACTATGAAATCCTCGGTAGGCCCACATAAGGGCAAGGAAAACTCACACCCAGTGGGACGTCGGTGACAATGATGACTATGAGAACCTTGGAGAGGAGGAAAGCAATGGATGTCGAGCGGGTCTAACATGATACTGTGAAAGTTCAATCCATAGTGGATCCAACACAGTCGCGAGAGTCCAGTCCAAAGCGGATCCAACACAGCAGCGAGAGTCCCGTTCACAGCGGAGCCAGCAGGAAACCATCCCAAGCGGAGGCGGATCAGCAGCGCAGAGATGTCCCCAGCCGATACACAGGCAAGCAGTACATGGCCACCGGATCGGACCGGACCCCCTCCACAAGGGAGAGTGGGACATAGGAGAAAAAGAAAAGAAACGGCAGATCAACTGGTCTAAAAAGGGAGTCTATTTAAAGGCTAGAGTATACAAAGGAGTTAGCTCCAAATTGTTCAGGACAAGCTAAAATCATCAGGGGGGAGGTTGGGTCTTGGGCACAGTTGGGTGTTCCAACAGGACAATGACCTCAAAAGTGGTAAAGGAATGTCTAAATCAGGCTAGAATGAAGGTTTTACGATGGCCTTCCCAAAGTCCTGTCTTAAAGGTGTGGACAATGCTGAAGAAACAAGTCCATGTCAGAAAACCAACACATTTAGCTGAACTGGAGCAATTTTGTCAAAAATTCAAGCTTGCCAGAAGCGCCTTATTGCAGTGAAACTTGTTGCCAAGGGACATGTAAGCAAATATGGACATTGCTGTATGTATACTTTTGACTTTGCTCACAGTTTCAGTAGAGACATAATAAATTCATAAAAGAAGCAAACTTCATGAATGTTTTTTTGTTAGCAACAAAAAAATAAGAGTTGTAGAAATGATTGGAAACTCATGACAGCCATGACATCATGTTCTTTACAAGTCTATGTACACTTTTGACCACTACTGTATATATATATATATAAAATGTTGTGTGTATATATATATATATATATATATATATATATATGTATATATATATATATATATATATATATATATATATATATATATATAAAATATAATTGCACACGAACAGTACGACACAAACAACAGCATCAAGTTGCACCACCGGCTGAATCTCAATTTATTTTGCTTACTGTAGAACATTGGACATTTGTAAGTAATTGGGGTGGCATTGTACCAAAACAGGGATCAACATTGTCATCTGAAAAGGTAAATAGTCTTGTTTACACAACTGGTTAAAGATGCTAAGCTGTTTATGAGTGAGTGTACTACCTTGTCAAAGTATATATCATTGCAAACAAATACATATCAGAGCTGAATATTTATTTATTATATATATATATTTATATATATTTATTTAATTATATATGCACCTTATTGCTTTTTTTATCCTGCACTACCATGAGCTTATGTAACGAAATTTCATTCTTCTCTGTGCTGTAAAGTTCAAATTTGAATGACAATAAAAAGGAAGTCTAAGTCTCTAAGTCTAAGTCTGAAGGTGAGTCATTGTTGACCTACTTTCATGGCGAAGATTTGGCTACGGCATCCTGTATGCAAATGAAGTCACGTGACCGTCCAATCCAAATAAAGGTAGGTATGTGTCCTTTCACACATTAACTCAGAATCCTGTGTAACCTTAATCATGTTTTATTGATTATGTATGAATTGATCTTTGTCAGAACATAAAAGGAAATTAAGGTCTGACCGTGTTGAAATTTTTTTCGGTTTTAAAAACAAAATACAAATGCCTTTTAATGAGTAAATGAAACATGAATTAAATATGGTTTGGCAAGTAACTTCCTGTCCAATCCTCATTTTGTCCCCCTGAGTGTGGGACCATCTGACTTGAAGAAAATGAAGACTTGTAGAGACCGGGGGTGCAGGGCTGGGAGCCACAGAGTAAATAAATGGATTAGTGTGCGTCAGTTGGGAAGGAAGTGTCTTAGAAAGAAGTCCGCTGTTCCTCCATGGAGAAGTACGAGATTTGTTTTGAATAGTCTGCCAATGTTGCTATGTGCTCCTTTTTCCAGACAACGGTGACAGCTTTTTTTACACCCCAACAACTCCTTGGTGGTGACTTGATGCCGGGTGGAACTATAGCTTGTCTTTTTCTAAAGTAGACAAAAAAGATGTTTCTGCCATTATGGACTCTGTGGGAACTACTGGAATCCGTCAAGCAGCAATGGGATGTTTAATAACTGTTGTTTGGACTCTTGGTGAACTCATCTTGTGATCCAAACATGGATGTGAGGAGAACCTTTTGGACTCGACTCTAAGTCCTCCTAGAGATGTCCTGGTATCCCACCACGATTCAAAGACGTGGGTGGGGGGAGGAAGGGACTAAATGGTGTTAATAACGGAGGAAGAAAGTGGAAAACTTCAGGAGAATGGCGTCGCCGGACGAATGGGACCATTCGGCGTTCAGCCGGGCCCAAACAAAGAGGTCAGACCGACTCCTGTCATGTCCGTCACTGAAGTGGACAAGGATGGCGACCACAGCGAGGAATCGGGGGAAAACGAGGAGGTGGAAACTGATTACACCCGGAATTACTGGGAGGATGAGGACGATATCTACCAGGAGTTTGAGGAATTAGACTTTGAGGCCCTGTCGGAGGACTCGGACACGAGGAGCATCGCCTCCGACGATTCCTTCTACCCCATCGACAGTTCCGAGGGGTCGGACGGTCTCCGCCCTCCCAGCCCAGAGAGTCCGGAGCCCATCACCTTCTTTAAGGCCTGCTGCAACAACAACGCCATCATCGTCAAGATCATGATCAGACAAGGAGTGACTGAGGAGGAAGTGCAGGAGACGGACCGGAACAGAAGAGTAAGAGTAACCTGGACAAAATGTCATCTTGTGAGAAACATCCGATAGACCTGTGGGTTAGGAGCACGGGGTTAATCCTCCTGGTGACAGATGGGAGGTGTTCTCTGCTTGGCTTTGGGCTCATCTTTTAACAGGCTTGCTAAGTCATCGCCTTCATCCCTTGGTAAAACATAGCAAGGTCTTCAGAAAACTAGCAACCTCATCAGCAGTTACTCGTCCCCATAGAAAATTGTGATATACAAACATACTGATCAAAGCTGTGATCGGAATAAAAGACAGGACAATGGTTTTAGGCAAACAAAAACGTAATTGTGAACTAGAATAGACAATTCCTGAAGGAATTGCGTGTGAACGCTCCAATGCTGAAGTTGAAGTGAAATTCTGACAGAATGTAAGAATAGTTTGAATGTTGAAGAGCTGACGCTGAACTGAAATGATAATGGAACGTAGGATGAATGTAGAAATGGTTTGAATGTTGAAATCGTTCAAACACTGAAATGGCATGGGCTTCACGGTGGGAGAGGGGTTAGTGCGTCTGCCTCACAATACGAAGGTCCTGAGTAATCAGGGTTCAATCCCGGGCTCGGGATCTTTCTGTGTGGAGTTTGCATGTTCTCCCCAAGAATGCGTGGGTTCCCTCTGGGTACTCCGGCTTCCTCCCACCTCCAAAGACATGCACCTGAGGATAGGCCCCTCCCACTTCCAAAGACCTACACCTGGGGATAGGCCCCTCCCACCTCCAAAGGCATGCAACTGGGGATAGGTTGATTGGCAACACTAAATGGTCCCTAGTGTGTGAATGTGAGTGTGAATGTTGTCTATCTGTGTTGGCCCTGTGATGACGTGGCTACTTGTCCAGGGTGTACCGCGCATACCACCCGATTGTAGCTGAGATAGGCACCAGCGACCCCCGCGACCCCAAAGGGAATAAGCGGTAGGAAATGGATGGATGGGTTTGAATGTTGAATAGTTAGAATTTCCAGGAAAACCGGAATTTGGTTTTGGAACCTGGGAAAGTGTTAGTTTGAACGTCCAGGATGAGTGGAATGTTGGAATGGTTTGAATAGGTTGAAAAATGTGGGACTTGTGCAACTTGGAAAAATGTCCCATTCATTTCAGTTAGAACTTCCTGGAACTTTGGGAAAAGTGGGATTTAAAAATAAAATGATTAGGAGCATGAATGTCCTGAATGAGCTGAATTGGTTGGTTTTGGAATTGTTTAAATTGGGCAAGACAAGTTGAAGTAGTAACAGTTTTTAATTGAGAAAATCCTGGAATTTCGGGAAAACTGGTAATGTCCAGGAAGAGTTGAATGTGTTGATGTTGGAATGAGCTGAAAGATGTGGGAATTGAATTTTTTATTAGAATTGTTGAAGTAGAACACACAATTACTGAACAGGCTGAATATTTTGAAGTTGGAACAGTTTGAATCAAATGAAAAATGTGGGAATTGTGGAACTTTGAAGAATGCCCCATTCATTTCAATGAGAATTGCGGGAAAATCTGAATTTTTTATTATTAATCAAATGCCTTAATTTTAATCAATTGTATCTTATTTATTTTAAAATTTACCAGATGTTGTAAATCAGATGGTGTATTTTTTTTTAACACAATAAAAGTGGCTACTGCACAATAAGTAATTTAGTTTTTAGACTACCACAAAGTAAAAAAGGTGCCAAAGGTTTGGTTCATAAACACAAGACCCCAAAAATAGTTGGTCTAATCATAACAGACAAGTTTGACATCAGTGATGATAAACAAATACGAGAACTGCACACCTCCACCAAAACCTAAGCATGCTGTGTCCATCCTGTGTGTAAAACCACTTTTTAGGTCACGTTGATTTGCGGTAAATAAGTACTTCTTGAAATACTGTTGTATATTTGGTGGTGGTGTGATGGGGGATGAGATGAGCCAAGGAGACGAACAAATAGCTTTTTTTGTTTCAGCGAGCCGCGGACTAGAACTGCAGCTCTAGGGGAAGAAGTGTGTCGAATCTCTTCATTCTGCTGTCCTGTCGGAACACTGCGTTTAAATACCATTTCTTGTAGACTCCCTCTCCTACCCCGCCTTCCGCCCGATTGTAGCTGAAATAGGCACCGGCGACCCCAATGGGAATAAGCGGTAGAAAAAAGGATGGATGGATGGTAGACCCCCTCTCTTTGTGGGTCAAATCTTGGTGCCGGACAGCCTGCATACCACTCACTTTATTTACTTCACTAGTTAACCTGTGATCGACCCCTATCCTCTGTCCCTATGTGTGGACTTCTACCAAAATTTGCTAAGGTATTTGACTAGTTAACCTGTGAAGGACCCCTATCCTCTGTCCCTATGTGTGGACTTCTACCAAATGTTGCTAAGGTCTTTGACTAGTTAACCTGTTATGGACCCCTATCCTATGTCCCTATGTGTGGACTTCTACCAAATGTTGCTAAGGTCTTTGACTAGTTAACCTGTGATCAACCCCTATCCTCTGTCCCTATGTGTGGACTTCTACCAAATGTTGCTAAGGTCTTTGACTAGTTAACCTGTTATGGACCCCTATCCTATGTCCCTATGTGTGGACTTCTACCAAATGTTGCTAAGGTCTTTGACTAGTTAACCTGTGATGGACCCCTATCCTCTGTCCCTATGTGTGTACTTCTACCAAAATTTGCTAAGGTATTTGACTAGTTAACCTGTGAAGGACCCCTATCCTATGTCCCTATGTGTGGACTTCTACCAAATGTTGCTAAGGTCTTTGACTAGTTAACCTGTGATGGACCCCTATCCTATGTCCCTATGTGAAGACCTTCTACCAGATGTTGCAAAGGTCTTTGACTAGTTAACCTGTGAAGGACCCCTATCCTATGTCCACTATGTGTGGACTTCTACCAAATGTTGCTAAGGTCTTTGACTAGTTAACCTGTGATCAACCCCTATCCTATGTCCCTATGTGTGGACCTTCCACCAAATGTTGCTAAGGTCTTTGACTAGTTAACCTGTGATTGACCCCCATCCTATGTCCCTATGTGTGGACTTCTACCAAATGTTGCTAAGGTCTTTGACTAGTTAACCTGTGATTGGCCCCTATCCTTTGTCCCAATGTGTGGACCTTCTACCAAATGTTGCTAAGGTCTTTGACTAGTTAACCTGTGATTGGCCCCTATCCTCTGTCCCTATGTGTGAACCTTCTACCAGATGTTGCTAAGGTCTTTGACTAGTTAACCTGTGATTGGCCCCTATCCTTTGTCCCTATGTGTGAACCTTCTACCAGATGTTGCTAAGGTCTTTGACT
>NC_084638.1:6779072-6791572 GCF_033978795.1 Nerophis ophidion
TACAGCGCTACTACACTTTAACATGGGTCCTCATGGAGGCACTTAGGAAGCCCAGTGTTGACTTGGCGATACAGGAAATACAAAAAGTGGATTTAATGCAGCTCTGAAGGACTCCTGAGTGCAGCGGCAGGTCAAATCCCGGCGACTCACAGTAGCGCCACTGTACCTTTTTCACACCTGATCTTACGCCACAAGCCCGGGAATAAAACAGCATTCATGCACTCACTCACTCTCATGGAATCATAATAGACAAATAGATATCACTGAAAATATTACATCATGCAACAAAAAAGAAAGCACGTGCTTACCTGTCCAATTAGTCCAGATGATGAATATTCTATAATCCAGTGAGTTGGTCCATCTCAAGCAGGAAGGTCGTGCCCACCTTGACACTGGAAATAATATTAATAATATTTATATATCTATATGTATGTGTGTGTAAATATTATATAGGTACCTGCTGAATTCCTCAGTGCGCTGCTGGCTGCGTGAGACCACCGCCAACTTTGCACTTATATGCCAACTTTGCCCCTTAGCAACGCTCAACACACTCGGCCACGCCCCCCGCCGCCGCGTGACGTCACCGAGCCTATTGCCTTACCAGTATAACAACACGCGTGACCCATACCGCATATTGTGGTACCGATACCGATACCGAGCACATGCAACCTTATCACAATACAGTTTCCATGAGAGGTGACGTTTTCTTTTGGTTAAACAATACATAAATGCATGAAGAATAAAGAAGAAAAACCTCGCCCCGATATACCGATCTGAAGTGTGAAACCGGAAGTATTTTTTGGATAATAGCACCCCTCCAATAATAGCACAAGTTATGTGAGGACATTCAATTGTTTTGTCTTTTGTGGACATTTGAAACGTGATAGCGTATTTTCTCTTTAGTAAACCAACACCTCAAAAGTCAGGGATTGACGTGTTGTTTTAAAGCTATTTACCGCCACCTTCAGGACGGTTTGGCGAGCTACACCTTCAATTATTTCATAAGCTGCGTTTATTGTCGAATGATAGCGGCAAACATCACTAATTGTACAAACGTGACCCCATTAAAAAGTTCCTTTTACAGTTTTCCGTGTAAGGAATGATATTAAAACACCTACTTGACACAAAACGAGTCGAATTCGTCGTTAAAAAAAAGGCATAAAAAGTGCCACTTCCTGATCGGTGTGAGTAAGCTTCAAAATAAAAGCATATAAGTACAGTCTTTAACTTTAATTTGACACGCCAAGGCGGAAGCTGCGTGTCGCTGCGTCCCTTCACTAACGGTAAAAGCCTAAAGTCAAAATATTTTTTATTAAAGAGCATGAATTAATTCGGGTTTTTCGCATATTACATTTTAAGTTGAAATCAGTAATTGTTTACCCCTGTTTACGTTCACTAGGGAAAATACAGACAATAATAGCTGTGTATGGAATAAATATTATACAAATAATATAATATAAATGGGGTTGAATATATATGTAAATGAAATATAAATATACATTTATTATATAAATATATTATAAATAGTGTAATAATATAACAGTATTTTCTATGTATAGAAAAAAACAAAGTCAAAAGTGTTTTTATTAAAGAGCATCAATTAATTCGTTTTTTTTCCCCTCCATATTAAATTTTAAGTTAAAATCAGTAAATGTTCACCCCTGTGTATGTTCACGAGGGAAAATACAGACAATAGTAGCTATGTATAGAACACATATTATAAAAATAATATTATATAAATATAATATAAATCAATCAATCAATCAATGTTTACTTATATAGTTGGGGGTTGAATATGAATATAAATATAATAATGTTGTCTGTCTATCTGTGTTGGCCCTGCGATGAGGTGGCGACTTGTCCAGGGTGTACCCCGCATTCCACCCGATTGTAGCTGAGATAGGCACTAGCGCCCCCGCAACCCCAGAGGGAATAAGTAGAGAAACTGGATGGATGGATGTAATATACATTTATTATACAAACCCCGTTTCCATATGAGTTGGGAAATTGTGTTAGATGTAAATATAAACGGAATACAATGATTTGCAAATCCTTTTCAACCCATATTCAGTTGAATATGCTACAAAGACAACTTATTTGATGTTCAAACTAAAAAAAAAAAATGTTTTTTTGCAAATAATAATTTACTTAGAATTTCATGGCTGCAACACGTGCCATAGTAGTTGGGAAAGGGCATGTTCACCACTCTGTTACATCACCTTTTCTTTTAACAACACTCTAATAATGTTTGGGAACTGAGGAAACTAATTGTTGAAGCTTTGAAAGTGGAATTCTTTCCCATTCTTGTTTTATGTAGAACTTCAGTCGTTCAACAGTCCGGGGTCTCCGCTGTCGTATTTTACGCTTCATAATGCGCCACACATTTTCTATGGGAGACAGGTCTGGACTGCAGGCGGGCCAGGAAAGTACCCGCACTCTTTTTTTACAAAGCCACGCTGTTGTAACACGTGCTGAATGTGGCTTGGCATTGTCTTGCTGAAATAAGCAGGGGCGTCCATTAAAAAGACAGCGCTTAGATGGCAGCATATGTTGTTCCAAAAGCTGTATGTACCTTTCAGCATTAATGGGGCCTTCACAGATGTGTAAGTTACCCATGCCTTGGGCACTAATGCACCCCCATACCATCACACATGCTGGCTTTTCAACTTTGCGTCGATAACAGTCTGGATGGTCCGCTCCCCCTTTGGTCCGGATGACACGATGTCGAATATTTCCAAAAACTATTTTAATGTGGACTCGTCAGACCACAGAACACTTTTCCACCGGTGGCATTTCTGGATGTTGTTGATAAATGGCTTTGGCTTTGCATAGTAGAGCTTTAACTTGCACTTACAGATGTAGCGACCCATTGTATTTAGTGACAGTGGTTTTCTGAAGTGTTCCTGAGCCCATGTGGTGATATCCTTTAGAGATTGATGTCTGTTTTTGATACAGTGCCGTCTGAGGGATGGAAGGTCACGGTCATTCAATGTTGGTTTCCGGCCATGCCGCTTACGTGGAGTGATTTCTCCAGATTCTCTGAACCTTTTGATGATATTATGGTTCGTAGATGTTGAAATCCCTAAATTTTTTGCAATTGCACTTTTAGGAACGTTGTTCTTAAACTGTTTGACTATTTGCTCTTGCAGTTGTGGACAAAGGGGTGTACCTCGCCCCATCCTTTCTTGTGAAAGACTGAGCATTTTTTGGGAAGCTGTTTTTATAGCCAATCATGGCACCCACCTGTTCCCAATTAGCCTGCACACCTGCGGGATGTTCCAAATAAGTGTTTGATGAGATCAGTTTTTATTGCCACCTTTCCCAACTTCTTTGTCACGTGTTGCTGGCATCCAATTCTAAAGTTAATGATTATTTGCGGGGGGAAAAAAATTGTTTATGAGTTTGAACATCAAATATGTTGTCTTTGTAGCATATTCAACTGAATATGGCTTGAAAAAGATTTGCAAATCATTGTATTCTGTTTATATTTACATCTAATACAATTTCCCAACTCATATGGAAACGGGGTTTGTGCACGTTTTTTTAAAACTGACTTTCTAACAATGTTGCAAATTAGTTGTATTTGCAAAGTGAGACAACATTGACATTGGATCAACGTTGGATCCTTGTTGTTTGTTGGGAAATGACCACATTTTAATGGTCAAATCAACGTCGCAACCCAACATTAATTAAACATTCCAAAAAAGAATGTTGTGTCGACGTTGTTTGAGTTGCTCAAGGTCAGGACCTAATTCAACATAGTTGTCAACGTTGTTTCAACGTCTGGTGCCTGCTGGCTAACTTCCATACCTGAGGGCCCCTGCAGTGGAAAAGTTGGGCCCCGAGGTCAAAGTGGTTAAGAAGCCCTGATGTGGATGAAACTGTTGGCAAGTTTTGAGCAAATAAAAAATGTTCCAATAAGACTAAAATGTAACTAAATAGCGTTTGTGTCCAAATATTGGGGTGTTTTTTTTTAAGGCTAATTTAAATCCTGCAAGTGGTGATTAATCATGATTAATCCACATTCAAATTCTCATCAATCTGATTTGAAAAGGTAATCAATGGGCAGCACTAATTATGAATGAATGGGGGGGGGGGGCAATGAGGAGTGGGGAGAGTTTTTGCTGTAAGAGGATTTAAAAGAACAGAACCAGGGGAAGGTTAGGAAGATGTTTAATCCTCCGGCTCTGCTGGGAAGAACCACGCTGAGCTCTTTTGTGAAGAATACTTGTTGATGGAGGCACTCATGCATTCCCTGCTGCTGCACGCACGTAAGCATCTTCTAGAAGTTTCTCAGCCGCTCTGCCAACTTTTCTGTCTGTTTGAAGCAACAAGACATTTCTCAGCCAGTGAAATCCTCTCATCTTCCATATTTCTTGTCCTTTGTCAGTTTTTGCAGCAAATGTATTCTGGCCTGAGCTGTCAGGTGCAACTGCCACTAAAACAAAAGCACAAGGTATGTCTTTTTTTATTTATTTATCTTTTTATTTTTTTTACAGTTTTTCTTCATTGGATTATACGGTGAACACAACCAGTCAAAAAGTATGTTGGTGTTTATTGTATGTGCACATTATTTTGTTTTTATTCACTCTTTTGTGTAATTATTCTCTTTTTGTACGCTTCCTGTTTTTATAGTTTGTGTTCACAGCCGCTATTAGGGATGGCTACCGTTCTGATACGGTACCAATGCCTGGCAATTGATACCAGTACTCAAGGGTACTTGTGCAGTTGTTATATCTTGTTTTATAATCACATGTCTGTGTCTCGGTTACAGTTTTAGCTGGCAGTAGTGTATAGTTTATGGTGTGTTGGCTAGTCTTTGCTCTCTGATCTTTTGTTGCGTCCTATAAAGTGTTAATGCTGTAAGTATCGTACTTATTGCGCACCGGCTGTTTGATTGCAACTTGCATCTTAGTTGTAGTTTTCATAAAAAAATAAAGAGTTGTTGAAATCGGCATGTAAAATCGCTAATGCTAATTAGAAGCACATCAATAGCAAAGCCAATGTGAATTAGCAAGGAGCTAGTGGATCCTTACATTACGTACGCTGGACTGCTTTTTGAGTCAATTGCTTTGTTGACATTGGAACTGACAACATTCTCCAGTATGGCTAAGTCCGCTCTCAGTTCTGCTGGAGTGATCTCCAAGTGAGCAAAGAGCCAGTTGAGTCAGCAACCCAGGTACCATAACATGGCACCGTTGGATTTTAAGCGAATCAGCGGATTCTGCCGGTGCACAAACCTAGCTGCTATATTTGCTGCTTTATGTGCCAAATTATATTTTATTATATTAAATTATACTGTAAATATTATATTATTATTTATTATATTATACTGTTTATAATATATCATACATTATATTGTTTTTTATATTGTGTGATTTGATATCATACTGTATCTATTATATTATATTACACTATATATTGTATTTTTTTATATTACACTCGGTGTAGCTCGGTTGGTAGAGCGGCCGTGTCAGCAACTCGAGGGTTGCAGGTTCGATTCCCGCTTCCGCCATCCTAGTCACTGCCGTTGTGTCCTTGGGCAAGACACTTTACCCACCTGCTCCCAGTGCCACCCACACTGCTTTAAAAATGTAACTTAGATATTGGGTTTCACTATGTAAAGCGCTTTGAGTCACTCGAGAAAAGCGCTATATAAATATAATTCACTTCACTTCACTATATAATATATTATATTACACTCTATATATGTCATATTACATTATATTAACCTGGATATATCATATTATATTATATTACACTGTATACATCATATTATGTTATGTTGTATTTTATTACACTGTATATATTGCATTATATTACACTGTATATATCATATGTTATATTACACTGTATGTATCATATATAATATTACACTGTTTACATCACATTATGTTATATTGTATTATATTACACTGTATATATCATATGTTGTATTATATTAAATTACACTGTATATATCATGTTATATTACACTATATATCATATGTTACATTGTATTATATGATATTATATTCTGTATATATCATATCATGTTATATTGTATTATATTATATTACACTGTATATATAATGTTATTATATTTTATTATATTATATTACACTGTATATGTCATATCATATTATGTTATATTATCCATCCATCCATTTATACCGCTTGCCCTTATATTACACTGCATATATTATATTATATTATATTATATTATATCATTATGTTATGTTTTATTATCCATCCATCCATTTTCTACTGCTGGCCCTTTTATTACACTGCATATATCATATTATATTATATTATATTATATTACACTACATATATTATATTATATCGTATTATATTCTACTATGTTATATTATGCAGTGAGGCCGAGCCAATCGGTGGCCACAATACTGAACCGTGTGCTGTGATTGGTTGGGTCCCTTCTACTACTGTGCCATTGATAGTTGTACTTAATTCCGCCATTTATATATTTTTTTTAATTTAGGAGCACAACAATTGTAGAATAAACCTCGACTGCAGTGTAATAATGTGTGTTGTTTACATTGTGGTAAATGTCACGTTCAATGACAAGAGATAAAGTGGTAAATAGGACAGTTGGTAGTCAACAAGAAGAAGAAGATGATTTAAAATGGAACACTTTGTGTTGTGGCGCCAGTCACCAACAACTAGACTGCAGTGTAATAATCTGTGTTGTTTACATTGTGTATAAAGTGGTAAATAGGACAGTTGATGCTAGTCTACAAGAAGAAGAAGATGATTTAAAATGGAACACTTTGTGTTGTGCCGCCAGTCACCAACAACTCAGGCGTGACCCCGGCGGGCCAGTGTGGAACCTGGGTGAAGGACCCCGACGGAGGGCGTTTTACGTCCCCCAACTACCCGGAGAAGTACCCGCCTGAGCGGGAGTGTGTGTACATCATAGAGGGTGAGTCCACGTCCACATCCACATCTAGCACCCCCGGGTCTTACTTCCCTCTGCTCCCAGCCTCTCCCCGCCAGTGCATCGACTTGTTCTTCGACGACAAGTATTCCATCGAGCCGTCCTGGGACTGCAAGTTTGACCACATCGAGGTGCGCGACGGCCCCTTCGGCTTCTCCCCCATCATCGGACGCTACTGCGGCCAGGAGAGCCCCTCCTACGTGCGCTCCAGCGGGAGGTACCTCTACATCAAGTTTGTGGCCGACGGCGAGCTGGAGGCCATCGGCTTCTCCGCCCGATACAACTTCACTCAAGGTGCGTCGTCATGGAGACCCTTTCATATAAATGCCGGAAAATGAACATCAATAATATACATGTAGCATGTGATTAATCCAAACAATTATTGCAATCATTTTATTTAAATATAGTTGTAATTCTATTAGACGTGAATATAGTTAGAAGTCCTTGACCTTGACAGCCAAGGTCAGTCATCAGGTCAATGCTTCAAAACAAACGCCCCACAGAACTTGAGGTGACAAATAAAGGACGTACATTTAGGTCAAACATTTAAATGACGTCATGGCAACACAAGTGCATCTGGGACAAATGTTTGGGGACATTTTGGAGGTTGATTGAAATTACTTTGGCAAGTAAATTACTGTGATTAATCACGATTAATCCACATTCAAAAGTGTTATGAATCTGGTAAAATTGATAATTTGGCAGCAATATATATACATATATGTTAATATATAGGGACAAGCCGTAGAAAATGGATGGATGGATATATATTAGTGTGTGTGTGTGTGTGTATACACTATATATTTATATAAAAATATATATAAAAACTATATATTTATATATATGTACACTTGTACACTATACATTTATAAATATTCAGTATATACTATATATATATTCAGTATATACTGTATATTTATAAATGTATAGTGTACATATATTTATATATATTTATAAATATATAGTTTATGTATATATTTTTTATATAAATATATAGTGTATACACACACACACTCACACTAATATATATTCATCCATCCATTTTCTAAGAAAACACATTGAATGGGGAGTTGTGTCCATGTGTGTGTGTGTGTGTGTGTATATATATATATATATATATATATATATATATACATGGACACACCTCCTCATTCAATGTGTTTTCTTTATTTTCATGACTATTTCCATTGTAGATAGTCACATCAAAACTATGAATGAACACATTATGTACTTAACAAAAAATGGTGAAATAACTGAAAACATGTTTTATATTCTAGTTTCGTCAAAATAGCCACCCTCTGCTCTAATTGCTGCTTTGCACAATCTTGGCATTCTCTCCATGAGCTTCAAGCACACCTGTGAAGTGAAAACCATTCCAGGTGACTACCTCTTGAAGCTCATTGAGCTCATGAAGCTCATTATTTTCTGTTTTTGTTTTTTTAAGACCTCTAAAGGCTTAGTGGCCACATGTGTGGACAGCACCTTTTAGCTCTTATTTCCAAAATTGTGTACACTACTGAATTGGGGTCTTATGGCCACTTATGTGGACACTTATACTGCCATCTGGTGGTGTCCGAAGAGTATAACATACAATGGAATTTGGGGGGGGGGGGGGGGGAGTGTAAAAATAAGAATTAGCACGTCACTAACTATGAAGTACACATTTGTGTACTTATGGACTAAGTACATCATATCAAAAGATGATTCTTAGTTTTTATTGTAATTAGCCCAAATAGCAACGGGAAATAAAAAAAGCATGAAAACAAACAGCTTGGGCTTTAAGAGGTTTTAAATGTTTTTTTAATTCAAAAAGAGGATAAAACAAAAAAAATACAAATATATTAAAAAATGTATACTTGTGAATAGATCTGAAGCTAGTTAAAAATATAGAGTGTTTATGTATATATATATATATATATATATATATATATATATATATATATATATATAAGGCACCAGCGCCCCAAGCGACCCCAAAGGGAATAAGCGGTAGAAAATGGATGGATTTATATATATATATATATATATATGACTTACTTATAGTTAAGTAAGTCATAATACTAAAGTATTCCACTTTGCAACAGGTTTTTGGAAATTATGTATATTTTGTGTTTTTCCATAACAACAAATGGGGGTTTTTTTGTGTTTTTTTTGTTTTTTACCAAAAGAGCATAAAACAACAAAAAAACGTTACAAATATATAAAAACGTTATATCTATAAATAGATCTGAACCTGTTCAAGAATGTAAAGCATTAAAAGTTTAATTAAGTTGTAATTACCTCATCTAAATTATTCCACTTTGCAACATGTTTTTGGAAAATATTGCATATTTTGTTTTTTTCCATCATAAAATTGTTTTTTTTTTAAATTCGAAAAGAGCATAAAACCTTAAAAAAAAACATCAGAAATAAATAAAACCTTTATAACTATGAATAGATCCGAAGTAGTTGAAGAATTGAAAGCGTCGAAAGTTTAAAAAATAATATTATTTGACTTACTAAACTTATAAGACTTTTTGTTGCTTTGGAGGCTGAAGGTAGTTTAGAAGTAAGTGGACTGAAGACTTAGACTGGTTTTCAGTCTGCCATGTTGAGAGCATTATGCTAGTCCATTTCTTGGCAGCGCATCACGCTCCATTAACTTTGTGTGACTTTGACACAGATGTTTCTTACGCTGCACAGCTGTCTCCTTCTCCTTTCCACAACATGGACGCCAGTTTGCACAATTTATATGTTGCACTTGAACGCCTCACGTGCTGAGACACTACTTTCTTGAAATATTGTGGAATGTGCTTGAATGCTGGGAATGTGAGGGTAGACACACACAGACACACACACACACACACACACACACACACACACACACACACTCCCGTATTTGTTACCTTATTGAGACCTGAGAAAAATGCCTACTTTTTTAGGACCAGCCTTTCTAGATACATAAATATCTGCAGTTACAAGATGAATAATATATACATACTATGCAAATATAAAAAAGCTTGTTGTGAAAAATGAGTTGTAATTTCACAAGAAAAAGGTCACAATTTCAGAAGAAACACATAGAATTTTGCCAGTATTATAATAAAAGTCGCCTTTTTACGCAACGCAAATCAACATTTTACAAGAAAAACTGAACATTTGTGCAAGGTTATGATAAAACTTGCAATTTTGCTCAATAACAGTCACAATTTTACAAAGAAAGCTTCAAAGTTCGGCAATTTTATGAAAATAGTCGTAATTTTATTCGACAAAATACACAATTTTATCATTAAAAATGTTGGCAATATTATAATAATAATCTGAATTTTTTTCCTTGGCAAAATGATGACAAAAGTCATTCATTCATTCATTCATTTTCTACCGCTTATTCCCTTTTGGGGTCGCGGGGAGCGCTGGTGCCTATCTCAGCTACAACCTGGCGGAAGGCGGAATACACCCTGGACAAGTCGCCACCTCATCGCAGGGCCAATACAAATAGACAAAGTCATAATTTTACAAAAAAAATTCACTATTTTACAAGAACAACAAAAATTGTCAATATTGTGATTAAAGTCAGAATTTTCTATGACAAATGTCACAATTTTGCATTAAAGAGTAATAATTTTACATGAAAAGTAATAATTTTACATGAAAAGTAATAATTTTACGAGAAAATACTGCAATATTACAGAAACAGAAAGAATATGAGAAATTGTTCCCAATTTTATAAGAAAGAAGTCGACACATTGTCCGTCCATTTTTTTTTACCGCTTGTCCCTATATATATATATATATATATGTATATATAGTGCAATAATTATTCATTTTATCAGATTAATCACACTTTTGAATCTGGATTAATCGTGATTAATCACAGTAATTTAATTGCCTAAAACATTTTTTTTTAATGTTTTGTTTGTAATTTGTTTTTAATCTTCATTATTTACTTCAAGTTATTACAGTATGTCTTCAGATACATATTTATATATTTTTTAATTAATTTTGGCCAAAGGGGGCCAATCCAAACTTTTACACACACCTGTTATTTCATATGTTGACCAGAGGGGGAGCACTTTTAAAATCCCTTCTTTTTGGAACCATCCCTCATTTTGATGGATGTCACCAGCAGGGGTGCAAATGAGACATTCTCTATTTTTTGTGTTTGTAACGTGCTTAAGGCCGATGACAAAGGAGTCCGAGACCCTGTGCCACACTTTGGGCAACCCAGCTGTAGAAGCTAACTGTTAATGTCCACTATAGTCTTAGTAGCGTAGTGTATGTGTTCATCCTATGCAAACATGTGGGTTGTCTTATGTCAGCACAGGAAGTGGTCAAATCAGCCGTTCACCTGGCGGGGATGGATAGGGAAGTCCTTCTTTAGCTGCCGCCTTGTTTTATCATATTTTGCTGTCTTTGCACCTGTCAATCATTACTTTTGTATGCACATTAAATCAACAAAAAAATCCCGACTTTGGAGCAATGTTCACGGACTCTAGCATTTGTCTCTCTATTAGATGCAATGTTATTGGGAGCATGATTTATGTCATCACTTGTTCACACCTCCTCACGTGGAAGCTACTTTTCCTTCTTCATGTCTCAAAAAGAGTAGAAATACAAGAACACACACACACACACTCGTTAATAAAAGCTTGTCTTCAGGGGAATAGAGCTTGTCAGCGCTGAGCCGAAGCAGCAGCTTAACGAAGCGGAGGCTTTATTGACAGCAGATTTTATAGGCCACCTATAATGACCAGCAGTAAATATTAATCTGTCCGTCTGTCTGTCCGTTTATTTCATTTTCTTTTCAAAAAAATGAAAATACCACAACCATCCGTCCACTTTAAGCTCAACTCACAGTGAAATTTCATTCTGGAATAGCTACCGAATTTTGTACTTTACATCAATTCCGCCGGTACTTACGGTCTTAATTCACGTTAAATCGAAAAATAAATAAATGAAATAAAAAAAAAACCTTAATAAAATTGGACTTGCCATAGACTAGGCTACCATCAGCATCAGCGTTCTTACCTGGCGATTTCAACACCTCCAAATTTGGCCATAAAAATCACAACTGAGATGAACACTCCCAGTGTGTTAATAAGCACAATACTTACAGTATAAACACCTTGTGGGGCGCAACGTAACACACCCAGCTACCCGGGAAAAGCTACTTCCTCGTCAAACGTAATAATAATAATATAATTATTGAAGTATGTCCCAGAAAAAAATTAGGTATTTCGGGAAAAGTGGGAATTTTTTTGGGAAATGGTAAAAACCCTGAATGGTCAGAATGAGTTGAAATGGTTGGTGTTGGATTTTTTATTTAAATCGGTGGAGAAATGTTGAAGTAGTAAAATGTTGAATTGAGAAATGGTATTACGGAAATCCTGGAATTTGGGGAAAACCGGGAATTTTTCCAGGTTTTTTTTTCCTAATTAAGAGGAATGTTTTGATGGTGGAAAGGTTGAGTGCGTTGAAAAATGTGGAAGGAATAGTCGCCAGAAAAAAGGATGGAAATAAAGCTTTGGAAAAGAAGGAATTCTGGAAAATCTTGGAAAAAAAATTTTACTTGGAAAAAAAAGGT
>NC_084638.1:6794072-6814072 GCF_033978795.1 Nerophis ophidion
GACACTGATCATACAGGGAGCGGACTGCCACAATAAGACATTCCGATACCCCATACTCTCTGAGCACTCCCCACAGGACTTCCCGAGGGACACGGTCGAATGCCTTCTCCAAGTCCACAAAGCACATGTAGACTGGTTGGGCAAACTCCCATGCACCCTCAAGAACCCTGCCGAGAGTATAGAGCTGGTCCACAGTTCCACGACCAGGACGAAAACCACACTGTTCCTCCTGAATCCGAGGTTCGACTATCCGGCGAAGCCTCCTCTCCAGTACACCTGAATAAACCTTACCGGGAAGGCTGAGGAGTGTGATCCCACGATAGTTGGAACACACCCTCCGGTCCCCCTTCTTAAAGAGAGGGACCACCACCCCGGTCTGCCAATCCAGAGGTACCGCCCCCGATGTCCACGCGATGCTGCAGAGTCTTGTCAACCAAGACAGCCCCACATCATCCAGAGCCTTAAGGAACTCCGGGCGGATCTCATCCACCCCCGGGGCCTTGCCGCCGAGGAGCTTTTTAACTACCTCAGCGACCTCAGCCTCAGAAATAGGAGAGTCCACTACAGATTCCCCAGGCACCGCTTCCTCAAAGAAAGACGTGTTGGTGGGATTGAGGAGGTCTTCGAAGTATTCCCTCCACCGATCCACAACATCCGCAGTCGAAGTCAGCAGAACACCATCCGCACCATACACGGTGTTGATAGTGCACTGCTTCCCCTTCCTGAGGCGCCGTATGGTGGTCCAGAATTGCTTCGAAGCCGTCCGGAAGTCGTTTTCCATGGCTTCCCCGAACTCTTCCCATGTCCGAGTTTTTGCCTCCGCGACCGCTAAAGCTGCACACCGCTTGGCCCGTCGGTACCCGTCCACTGCCTCCGGAGTCCTATGAGCCAAAAGAACCCGATAGGACTCCTTCTTCAGCTTGACGGCATCCCTCACTGCTGGTGTCCACCAACGGGTTCTGGTATTACCGCCACGACAGGCACCAACAACCTTGCGGCCACAGCTCCAATCAGCCGCCTCGACAATAGAGGTTCGGAACATGGTCCACTCGGACTCAATGTCCCGCACCTCCCTCGTGACATGTTCAAAGTTCTCCCGGAGGTGTGAATTGAAACTCTCTCTGACAGGAGACTCTGCCAGACGTTCCCAGCAGACCCTCACAATGCGTTTGGGCCTGCCAGGTCTGTCCGGCATCCTCCCCCACCATCGCAGCCAACTCACCACCAGGTGGTGATCGGTAGAAAGCTCCGCCCCTCTCTTCACCCTAGTGTCCAAAACATAAGGCCGCAAATCCGATGACACAACTACAAAGTCGATCATGGAACTGCGGCCTAGGGTGTCCTGGTGCCAAGTGCACATATGGACACCCTTATGTTTGAACATGGTGTTTGTTATCGACAAACTGTGACGAGCACAAAAGTCCAATAACAAAACACCACTCGGGTTTAGATCCGGGCGACCATTCTTCCCAATCACGCCTCTCCAGGTTTCACTGTCGTTGCCAACATGAGCGTTGAAGTCTCCCAGTAGGACAAGGGAATCACCCGGAGGAGCACTTTCCAGTACTCCCTCGAGTGTACCCAAAAAGGGTGGGTATTCTGAACTGCTGTTTGGTGCGTAAGCACAAACAACAGTCAGGACCCGTCCCCCCACCCGAAGGCGAAGGGAAGCTACCCTCTCGTCCACTGGGTTGAACTCAAACGTACAGGCTTTGAGCCGGGGGGAAACCAGAATTGCCACCCCAGCTCGTCGCCTCTCACTGCCGGCAACGCCAGAGTGGAAGAGGGTCCAGTCCCTCTCGAGAGAACTGGTTCCAGAGCCCTTGCTGTGCGTCGAGGTGAGTCCTACTATATCCAGCCGGAACTTCTCTACCTCGCGCACTAGCTCAGGCTCCTTCCCCCCCAGTGAGGTGACGTTCCACGTCCCAAGAGCTAGCTTCTGTAGCCGAGGATCGGACCGCCAAGTGCCCTGTCTTCGGCTGCCGCCCAGCTCACAATGCACCCGACCTCTATGGCCCCTCCTATGAGTGGTGAGCCCATTGGAGGGATGACCCACGTTGCCTCTTCGGGCTGTGCCCGGCCGGGCCCCATGGGAACAGGCCCGACCACCAGGCGCTCGCCATCGTGCCCCAACTCCGGGCCTGGCTCCAGAGCGGGGCCCCGGTGACCCACGTCCGGGCGAGGGAAATCTGGGTTCATTTCGTTGTAATTCCATAGAAGTCTTTGAGCTGCTCTTTGTCTGATCACTCACCTAGGACCTGTTTGTCTTGGGAGACCCTACCAGGGGGCATGAAAACCCCCAGACAACATAGCTCCTAGGATCATTGGGACACGCAAACTCCTCTACCACGGTAAGGTAGCAGCTCAGAGAGGAGATATATATATATATATACATATATATATATATATATATGTATGTCTTCATTAGATTATCCAGAGAATAGTGCTCGATACCGTGGTAGAGCACTATATGTAAGTGTGGGAAAAATCACAAAACTACTTCATCTCTACAGAACTGTTTCATGAGGGGTTCCCTCAATCGTTAAGAGATTTTTGTCTCCTGACGATTGAGGGAACCCATCATGAAACAGTTCTGTAGAGATGAAGTAGTTTTGTGATTTTTCCCACACACACACACACACACACATATATATATTTTTTTTTAAATTATCATGTCATTTACAAAAATTGAGGAATCCAAGGGACATGTAAGCAAATATTAACATTGCTGTACGTATACTTTTGACCCAGCTCACATTTTCAGTAGAGCCATAATAAATTCATAAAAGAAGCAAACTTCATGAATGTTTTTTGTGAGCAACAAGTATGTGCTCCAATCACTACATCACAACAAAATAACAATTAATGGAAAGTCCAGACAGCCATGACATCATGTTCTTTACAAGTGTACGTACACTTTTGACCACCACTGTATACAACACACACACGTGTGTGTGGAACAGAAAGCTTTAGATAGAATTATTGCGGACGTAATCCTTCTATTGGATGAAGTCCTGGCACTGCATTGTTGTACTTGGCCTCAGATAGGAATGAAAGTGAATAATCCGTCCAAGAAACATGAGAGGATTATTAAGAACCAAGATGGCAAATCTGCTTTTATAATCCAGCTGGCAAGTAGAGCCATCGGCTCCGAGCTTCAGAAGGCAACATTTAAACACGTGTGGTCTTAGGGACGTCCTCCTCAGTTTTTGTCTGCTTCTGCTGATCCAAACAAGTCGGAATTCCCTCACCTCACCCACCTTCAAAATGATTATTTCATAACCAATCTTCTCTTTTCTCTTTTTAGATCCTGAGTTCAAAGGCGTTGGAGAGCTGCCGGCACTGCCGTGTAAGTGTTACCACACAACAAACATGCACTAGCCTTTCATTTGGCCCGCCCAACAACACCCAGATAGTCTTCATGAAACCATTCATACCGGGGTGGCTCATGTATGTGGTACTCCTGCCGCCCAGCAGGGGGCGACAGCGGGGAAAAAAGAAAGAAGGAACATCAAACATCAACAAAACGTAGCTTCCTGTGTCTTCACGTTGTTAACTATCTGTCTAGCTGCGCACGCTGGAAACGAGTAGCAAGGGCAGAATAATTACAAACCCAGTTTCCATATGATTTGGGAAATTATGTTAGATGCAAATATAAACAGAATACAAAGATTTGCAAATCCTTTTCAAGCCATATTCAGTTGAATATGCTACCAAGACAACATATTTGATGTTCAAACTCATAAACATTTTCTTTTTTGAAAATAATAATTAACTTTAGAATTTGATGCCAGCAACACGTGACAAAGAAGTTGGGAAATTTGGCACTAAATATTGATAAAGTTGAGGAATGCTCATCAAACACTTATTTGGAACATCCCACAGGTGTGCAGGCTAATTGGGGAACAGGTGGGTGCCATGATTCGTAAGCAAATTGTCGAACAGTTTTAGAACAACACTTCTCAACAAGCTAGGTAGGTAGGTAGGTCTTTATTAGTAGCTCGGTTGGTAGAGTACCCGTGCCAGCAACTTGAGGGTTGCAGGTTCGATTCCCGCTTTCGCCATCCTAGTCCCTGCCGTTGTGTCCTTGGGCAAGACACTTTACCCACCTGCTCCCAGTGCCACCCACACTGCTTTAAATGTAACTTAGATATTGGGTTTCACTATGTAAAGCGCTCTGAGTCACTAAAGAAAAAGCGCTATATAAACATAATTCACTTCACTTTATTGTCATTGCAACAAGTACAACGAAACTTTGTTTTCAGCACAAACCTGTTCAAGATTAGACAAACAATCAGTGTACAGGGTTACAGAACAAGAACGCTGATGGGTCGCCATAAGGCTATTGCAAGGAATGTAGGGATTTTACCATCAACGGTCTGTAAAATCATCAAAAGGTTCAGAAAATCTGGAGAAATCACTGCACGTAAGCGATGATATTACGGACATTTGATCCCTCAGGCGGTACTGCATCAAAAACCGACATCAGTATGTAAAGGATATCACCACATGGGCTCAGGAACACTTAATAAAACCACTGTCAGTAACTACAGTTGGTCGCTACGTCTGTAAGTGCAAGTTAAAACTGCTATGCAGAGCGAAAGCCATTCATCAACAACACCCAGGAACCCCGCCGGCTTCACTGGGCCTGAGCTCATCTAAGATGAACTGATGCAAAGTGGAAAGGTGTTCCGGGGTCTAACGAGTCCACATTTTAAATTATATTTGGAAACTGAGGACGTGGTGTCCTCGGGAACAAAGAGGAAAATAACCATCCGGATTGTTATAGGCGCAAAATTCAAAAGCCAGCATGTGTGATGGTATGGGGGTGCATTTGGGCCCAAGGCATGGGTAACTTACACATCTGTGAAGGCACCATTAACGCTGAAAGGTACATACAGGTTTTGGAACAACATATGTTGTCATCCAAGCAACGTTATCTTGGACGCCCCTGCTTATTTCAGCAAAACAATGCCAAGCCACGTGTTACAACAGCTTGGCTTCGTAGTAAAAGTCCAGACCTGTCTCCGATGGAAAATGTGTGGCGCATTATGAAGCGTAAAATAGGACAGCGGAGACCCCGGACTGTTGAAGGACTGAAGCTCTACATAAAACAAGAATGGGAAAGAATTCCACTTTCAAAGCTTCAACAATTACTTTCCTCAGTTCCCAAACGTTTATTGAGTGTTGTTAAAAGAAAAGGTGATGTAACACAGTGGTGAACATGCCCTTTCCCAACTACTTTGGCACGTGTTGCAGCCATGAAATTCTAAGTTAATTATTATTTGCCCCAAAAAAATAAAGTTTATGAGTTTGAACATCAAATATGTTGTCTTTGTAGCATATTCAAGTGAATATGGCTTGAAAATGATTTGCAAATCATTGTATTCTGTTTATATTTACATCTAACACAATTTCCCAACTCATATGGAAACAGGGTTTGTATGATATATTGTTGTGATGATTAAATATAAAATATAGTTATGATGATTATATAGTATCTATAGTTATGAAAATTATATGTAATATTATATATTGTCGTCCTCAGTCTGTGAGTTTGACCTGAGCGGCCCTGAAGGCTACGTGGAGTCCGCTCAGATCAGCAGGGAGAAGCGAGCCCTGCAGACCGAGGCCGTGGACTGCAGGTGGCATATCCACGCCCCCCCAAAAGCTAAGGTCTGTTTCAGTCATAAGATCGTGAGCCCCCACGTTCCACTTTGCATCAGTCCATCTTAGATGAGCTCGGGCCCAGCCAAGTATTTCTGGGTGTTGTTGATAAATGGTTGTGGCTTTGCATAGTAGAGTTTTAACTTCCACTTACAGATGTAGCGACCAACTATAGTTGGTAGTTGCAAGTCATGTCCACCCTGGCGTCCTCTGACCTAACAACAACAAAAGTTTGAGTACTAGTTGATGTTGGCATCATTTGGAAAGGTAAAGAAGGAGCGGTGTTCTGCCTCCCCAGATCTACATGCGCTTCCTGGAGTACGAGATGCACAACTCCAACGAGTGCAAGCGTAACTTTGTGGCCATCTACGACGGCAGCAGCTCGGTGGAGCACCTGAAGAACAAGTTCTGCTCCACCGTGGCCAACGAGGTGATGCTCACCTCCTCCGTGGGCGTGGTGCGGCTCTGGGCCGACGAAGGGAGCAGGAAAAGCAAGTTCAAGATCCTCTTCACGACCTTCCTTGACCGTGAGTGCACGCATCTCTTCTCTTTCCGGGGCTCTGCCCAAATCACACCATTTCATCCACTTTTATGACTTGTGCTCGTTCTACATCAGTGACCCCAATAAGATGGTGGAAGACTTTCTCATTTATCCTAAAAACCAGCCAGTCTCTGAATGACGCGTATTTGCTGCCATCTTGTGGACAATATGAGTAAATCAGATAAACGACCCTCAAATGTACACAAACCCCATTTCCACATGAGTTGGGAAATTGTGTTAGATGTAAATATAAACAGAATACAATGATTTGCAAATCATTTTCAAGCCATATTCTGTTGAATATGCTACAAAGACAACTTATTTGATGTTCAAACTCATAAACTTTTTTGCTTTTTGCAAATAATAATCAACTTAAATTTTCATGGCTGCAACATGTGCCAAAGTAGTTGGGAAAGGGCATGTTCACCACTGTGTTACATCACCTTTTCTTTTAACAACACTCAATAAACGTTTGGGTACTGAGGAAACTAATTGTTGAAGCTTTGAAAGTGGAATTCTTTCCCATTCTTGTTTTATGTAGAGCTTCAGTCCTTCAACAGTCCGGGGTCTCCGCTGTCGTATTTTATGCTTCATAATGAAGTGAAGTGAATTATATTTATATAGCGCCTTTCTCAAGTGACTCAAAGTGCTTTACATAGTGACAACGTATATCTAAGTTACATTTAAACCAGTGTGGGTGGCACTGGGAGCAGGTGGGTAAAGCGTCTTGCCCAAGGACACAACGGCAGTAACTAGGATGGCACAAGCGGGAATCGAACCTGCAACCCTCAAGTTGCTGGCACGTCCACTCTACCAACCGAGCTATGCCGCCCCACATTTTCCATGGGAGACAGGTCTGGACTGCAGGCGGGCCAGGAAAGTACCCGCACTCTTTTACTACGAAGCCACGCTGTTGTAACACGTGCTGAATGTGGCTTGGCATTGTCTTGCTGAAATAAGCAGGGGCGTCCATGAAAACGTTGCTTGGATGACAACATATGTTGCTCCAAAACCTGTATGGACCATTCAGCATAAATGGTGCCTTCACAGATGTGTAAGTTACCCATGCCTTGGGCACTAATGCACCTCCATACCATCACACACGCTGGCTTTTCAACTTTGCGTTGATAACAATCCGGATGGTTATTTTCCTCTTTGGTCCGGAGGACTCGTCAGACCACAGAACACTTTACCACTTTGCATCAGTCCATCTTAGATGAGCTCGGGCCCACAAAGCTGGCGGCATTTCTGGGTGTTGTTGATAAATGGCTTTGGCTTTGCATAGTAGAGTTTTAACTCGCAGTTACAGATGTAGCGACCAACTGTAGTTACTGACAGTGGTTTTCTGAAGTGTTCCTGAGCCCATGTGGTGATATCCTTTACACACTGATGTGGCTTTTTGATGCAGTAGCGCCTGAGGGATGGAAGGCGCGTTATATCATGGCTTACCTGCAGTGATTTATCCACATTCTCTGAACCTTTTGATGATATTACGGAGCGTAGATGGTGAAATCCCTAAATTCCTTGCAATAGCTGGTTGAGAAATGTTGTTCTTAAACAATTTGCTCAGGCATTTGTTGACAAAGTGGTGACCCTCGCCCCGTCCTTCTTTTTATAGCCAATCATGGCACCCACCTGTTCCCAATTAGCCTGAACACCTGTGGGGATGTTCCAAATAAGTCTTTGATGAGGATTCCTCAACTTTCTCACTCTTTTTTGCCACTTGTTTCAGCTTTTTAGAAAAATGTTGCCGGCGTCAAATTCCAAATGAGCTAATATTTAGTTTGTAATATATAAGTTTGTCAGTGTGAAGATGAAATATCTTGTCTTTGCAGTCTATTCAATTGAGTATAAGTTGAAAAGGTTTTGCAAATTATTGTATTCTCTTTTTATTTATCGTACCAAGAACTGCTCACCCCCAAATCCTCCACACGACACCTCCGCTCCAAACAGGCTAACCTCCTCCAACCTCCACGGATAAAACTACGAACTATGGGTGACGGGGCTTTCTGCTCTGCTGCTCCCAGTCTGTGGAACGCTCTCCCTGACCACCTGAGGGCACCACAGACTGTGGATGCTTTTAAAAAAGGGCTTAAAAACCCTTCTTTTTAGAAAAGCCTTTCTGTAGAAATGCATGCTGGTTCTAGCTATTGGCCTTTTTCTACTTTTATATTTAATTTATTTGTTATTATTATTAATATTATTATTGTTATTTTTTTACACTGTGGCACTTTGAGGTTGTTTGCTCAACATAAAGTGCTTTTTTCCCCCCAAATAAAATCTGATTATTGTATGTTTATTTGGCTGTACAGTAAATTGTTGAACTTTATAAGCCGTCTCCTCTCGCTCCCTCTTAGATTAGATTCGTAAATAAATATTAAATAATTGTAGTCATCCCCCCTAAGGTGAACTATACAGTCCTTTACAGGCTCCCGTACAATTATTATTATTATTATTATTATTATTTACATAACGTGACAACTTCACTGCTTCTGGTGGTTTGTAATATTACAAACTGATTAAGAGCTGGCCAATAGAATGTCGAACAATTAAGAAAAAACGCTAAGAAAAACACCAATTTTGCTCCAAATAGTCATTCATACACACAAAAACGCACACACGTACAAAAGCAGGACCTTTCCCTGTCATTGTGTTCTCCTTTTATTTACCTTTTACTCAACATGACTGTTGTAGATCACCTGACCACGCCCACTCCTAGTACACACCTTTTTGTAGTAAAACTAGCCCCATGTCTGGATTGTCAGTATCAAACTAGCAGCAGCACAACCATGTGACTTATTGTCTTCCAGCTCCGTGTGAAGGAGATACTTTCTTTTGCCACAGCAACATGTGCATCAACCACACCTTGGTCTGCAACGGCATCCAGAACTGTGTCTACCCCTGGGACGAGAACCACTGCAAAGGTGTGACCACCAACACCACTACCGTGTCTGAAACCCTGACTTTTATTTCCCCTGTGGTGTTTGAGCAGAGAAGAGGAAGCCCAGCATACTGGACTCTCTGGACCACACCAACCTCACCATCATCGGGGTGACCTGCAGCCTGGTGGTGGTCCTGCTGGTCATCTCTGTCATCATCCAAGTCAAACAGCCTCGCAAGAAGTACATCATCCGCAGGTTGCTTGATCTCTTTTCAACTCTTTATATATATATATTTATATAGAGGGGCAAAAAAGTATTTAGTCAGCCAGAGATTGTGCAAGTTTTCCCACTTCAAATGATGACAGATGTCTGTCATTTTCATCATAGGTACACTTCAACTGTGAGAGACAGGATGTGGAAAAAAAATCCAGGAATTCACATTGTAGGAATTTTAAAGAATTTATTTGTAAATGATGGTGGAAAATAAGTCAACCATTCAAAGCTCTCACTGATGGAAGGAGGTTTTGGCTGAAAATCTCAGGATACATGGCCCCATTCATTCTTTCCTTAACACGGATCAATCGTCCTGTCCTCTTAGCAGACAAACAGCCCAAAAGCATGATGTTTACACCCCCATGCTTCACAGTAGGTATGGTGTTCTTGGGATGCAACTCAGTATTCTTCTTCCTCCAAACACCAGCAGTTGAGTTTATACCAAAAAGTTCTATTTTGGTTTCATCTGACCACATGACATCCTCCCAATCCTCTGCTGTATCATCCATGTATCCATTTTGGTATAAAGAATACCGAGTTGCATCCCAAGAACACCATACCTACTGTGAAGCATGGGGGTGGAAACATCATGCTTTGGGGCTGTTTTTCCGCTAAGGGGACAGGACGATTGGTCCGTGTTAAGGAAAGAATGAATGGGGCCATGTATCCTGAGATTTGGAGCCAAAACCTCCTTCCATCAGTGAGAGCTTTGAATGCTTGACCAAATACTTATTTTCCACCATCATTTACAAATAAATTCTTTAAAATTCCTAGATTTTTTTTTCCACATTCTGTCTCTCACAGTTGAAGTGTACCTATGATGAAAATGACAGACCTCTGTCATCATTTTAAGTGGGAGAACTTGCACAATCGCTGGCTGACTAAATACTTTTTTGCCCCACTGTATACGTTGGGAAGACTATGTCTCCCGGCTGACCTGGGAACGCCTCGGGATCCCCTGGGAAGAGCTGGACCAAGTGGCTGGGGAGAGGAGAAGCAGGGCTTCCCTGCTTAGGCTGCTGCCCCCGCGACCCGACCTCGGATAAGCGGAAAAAGATGGATGGATACATACAAACATATATATCTTGATTGGATTATCCAGAGAATAGTGCTCGATACCGGGGTAGAGCCCAATATGTATGTGTGGGAAAAATCACAAAACTACTTCATCTCTACAGAACTGTTTCATGAGGGGTTCCCTCAATCATCAGGAGAAAATCCATATATGGATTTTGTCCGGATGACACCACGTCCACAGTTTCCGAATATAATTTGAAATGTGGACTCGTCAGACCACAGAACACTTTACCACTTTGCATCAGTCCATCTTAGATGAGCTCGGGCCCACAAAGCTGGCAGCATTTCTGGGTGTTGTTGATAAATGGCTTTGGCTTTGCATCGTAAAGTTTTAACTTGCACTTACAGATGTAGCGACCAACTGTAGTTACTGACAGTGGTTTTCTGAAGTGTTCCTTAGCCCATGTGGTGATAACCTTTACACACTGATCAATCATCAGGAGATTTTCTCCTCATGAAACAGTTCTGTAGAGATGAAGTAGTTTTGTGATTTTTCCCACACCTACATACAAACATATGTATGTATATTTTGTTTGTGTTTGTTTGTACCCTCAGAGATGACTTTGACCCCGCCCTCCTCCACCCGGGTCTGGAGCCCCCCCACTACGAGCTGTGCACGTTGCGACACGTCCCGTCGGGCGACCTGACCGACGCCGCCGTGGCGGAGGAGTTCGACAAGTCCCACAAGCTGCGCCGCTCCTCCTCCAAGTGCATCCGCGACCACCACTGCGGCTCCCAGCAGGGCGGCAGCGTGCACGGCAGCCGCAGCAGCCTCGGCCTGAGAGAGGCCGCCGTGGCGGACCCGGAGGGGGCCGCCGCGCACCTCAATCAGCTGCCCCCGGGGATGGCCGGCCAGCAGTCGCCGCGGCTCGCCCGCCACGCCACCCCGGCCGCTCACAGGAACATCCTGGTGATGAAGCACAGCTACTCCCAGGATGGCGGCGAGGGCTACAGAGGCGAGGATGACGATCTGATGATGGATGACGCTCCAACCACCAGCCGCCACCACAACTACCATCTTCACGGCATGGAGCACGCCGTCCATCGTACTCTGTCCAACGACTTCTGATGTGTCACTACCTCCTTACACACTCTAAACTGATATGCAAATTATATACATATATATATTTATTCCCCCCCCCCCCTCTCATTTGAGTAAACAAGCCGATATTAAAGTTTAGCTATTGTAGAATCAATTTCAAAAAGGTTTTAACTACAACAACAACAAAAATAGATTATCTTATGCACTCCAAGCTCAAAACAAGCCAGTTATTAAAAAGTATTGTGATGATTTAGGAATGTAGGCTCACACCACGCCTTTCTTTGTCTCGTCTTTATTGCACAAGATGTGCAATTCAACCACGCAACTCCAATGTTTTTTTTAACTTATTTTTTTATGGAACCACAAACATACACACAAACATCAAGGAAAGAAAACAAAAGCTAATACAGATAGATTATTAATACTAACAAATAAAAATACAACAAAAAAGGCAACCTAAATCACTTTAAATGTTTTAACAAGGTTATCAATTTAAGGGATTTTGTACACCTAATTATTCTCCGAGATTTGATTGATAATTATAACTCATTAAGCCAATTACAAAATGTAGGCCTAACTTTCATAAATCAACATTTATGCAGCTCTGCGATGAGGGCGACTTGTCCAGGGTGTACACCACCTTCCGCCGATTGTAGCTGTGATAGGCACCAGCGCCCCCCTGCGACCCCAAAGGGAATAAGCGTTAGGAAATGGAAGGACATTTATGTAGAAAAACAACTCCCGGCAATATTTTTTTATAATATATTTTTTATAAACCTTTATTTTAAAATTGCAACATTTACAAACAGTTGAGAAATAATAATCAAAATAAGTACAAAACACTCTCAAACGCCTAACTTCCTGTCAAACAACGTCACGTACTTATCTTCCCCGGAAGTCCCGCCCCCCAGCCAATGTGCTGTCCATTTTAACATCATATAATTATGTTTTAAAAGCCGGTGCAGCCAGCTAAATTATACTTTTTTATGTAATGGTGAAAGCCAATCATGTCGAAAAATGAAATTTTTGATAAATCAATTACAAGTCGTGTTTCTTCCCCAACTGGCAGGGCGGTAATGTCTGCAAGGGGCGGAACTTGTGTCAGATCGGAATAATTTTAGTGGTGCACTCAAAGGTCAAACAATCCAGTTATTAAAAAGCGCGCGCCGTGCATTCTAACATCATATAAATATATTTTAAAAGACGGCGCGTCCGGCTAAATTATCCGTTATTGTGTTTTAGATGAAAGTCTGTCATGTCGGAAAATTACCTTTTTTTAATAAAACCAGTACAAGTCGTGTTTCTTAATGTCTGCGAAGGGCGAAACTTGTGTCGAGTCGGAATGATTTTGGTGATGCACTCAATGGTCAAAACAACCCAGTTATTAAGACGCATGCGCCGTGAATTCTAACATCATATAATCATGTTTTAAAAGTCTGCTAAATTGTCTGTTTTTATGTATTGGTTGAAAGCCTATCATGTCGAAAAATCAAATTTTTAATGAGTCGATTACAAGTCGTGTTTCTTCCTCAACTGGCAGGGCGGAAATGTCTTCGAGGGGGCGGAACCTGTGTCAAGTCGGAATGTTTTTGGCAGTGCACGCAAATGTAAAACAACCCGGTTATTACAAAATACGCGCCGTGCATTTTAACATCATATAATTATATAAGTATATCATGTCGAAAAATGACTTTTTTTTAATAAAGCTTTATTTTTCAAATTGCAACATTTAAAAACAATTAAGAAATAATAATCAAAATAAGTACAAAAAAGCGCCAGGGGGTTGTAAACTCAATAAAGTAACGTAATTACAATGAAATATATATATATGTAACAAATTGCAAAGCCATAGGCTAAAAAAACACATTTTTTAATAAATCGACTACTGGTCGTGTTGAGGGCGGAACATTCTGCGAGGGGGCGGACCTTGTGTCAAGCCGGAATGATTTTGGCGGTGCACTCAAAGGTCAAAACAACCCAGTTATTAAGACGCATGCGCCGTGAATTCTAACATCATATAATCATGTTTTAAAAGTCTGTTAAATTGTCTGTTTTTATGTATTAGTTGAAAGCCTATCATGTCGAAAAATTAAATTTTTAATGAGTTGATTACAAGTCGTGTTTCTTCCTCAACTTTGGGGTCATGATTGATACGGTTTTTTTGTTAACGCTATATTATAAAAAATATAACGATATATTGTAAAAATACAGACGTTTTTTAACGTTTTTTTTAACGCTATATTGTAAAAAAAAAGAAAAAAAAATTACAAACACAAGCTATGGGATGACGTAAGAGGAAACGTAAAGAAACGTGACCCCGGAAGTAAATGTGTCATCCCATAGCTTGTGTTTGTAAATTGTTTTTTGAATTTTATTTTTTATAATATAGCGTTCACAAAACGTCTGTATTTTTTATTTATATCGTTATATTTTTAAGATATAGCGTTAACAAAATGTCTGTATTAATAATGACCCTGGAAGTAAATGGGGGGAAGGTTTTTGTAGGGGGGGAAGAAATTTGGCGAGACAGCGGAAATGTCTGCGGAAGCGGAACTTGTGTCAAGTCGGAATGATTTTGGCGGTGCACTCAAAGGTCAAAACAACCCCGTTATTAAGACGCATGCGCCGTGCATTCTAACATCATATAATCATGTTTTAAAAGTCGGCTAAATTCTCAATTTTTCTGTATTAGTTGACAGTCTATCATGTCGGAAGATGAGCTGCCCCCGGAGAGTTCGGGCCAGCGTGCGGCGGGGAGCACCCGCAGCCGGCGGGGTGTGCTGCTGACGGGGCTGCTGGGAGGTTCTCTGCTCGGCATCTACTTGCTGACTACACCCTTCTTGCTGCCGGCCCTCAGGAAAGTCTGCCTACCGTTTGTCCCCGCCACCCCCGCCCAGGTGCACAATGTCCTGCGGGCACTGCGGGCCAGCTCCGGCACTCTGGTGGACATTGGCAGCGGAGATGGGAGGATTGTAAGTTCCTAAAACACGCTTTGTTTCCTTCCTACTATGAAACTTACTAGAAGAAAAAAACGTTTTTTCAAATTAAATGAGCACCTAAATGTTCCTCTTCAATGTATTTACTGTTTGTTCTGTTCGGCAGAACTTAAACACAGAAAGTAGCCAAAAAGACGCACAAATACTGCAGGAGCGGAAACAAATGCAAAGAAACAACAATCTGCAAATGCCGAAAGTCATTTTAAAAACAAAACACACGCATGACAGTCAGAACTGCTGCACTTTCATCGAAATAAATCAGAAGTTAGGCAAGCTGCCAGGAAGTTAGCTAAGCTACCAGGAAGTTAGCTAAGCAACCAGGAAGTTAGCCAAGCTGCCAGGAAGTTAGCCAAGCTGCCAGGAAGTTAGCCAAGCTGCCAGGAGGTTAGCCAAGCTGCCAGGAAGTTAGGCAGGCTGCCAGGAAGTTAGTCATGTTAGCAGGAAGTTAGTCGTGATGCCAGGAAGTTAACCAAGCTACCAGGAAGTGTGTCAGGCTGCTAGGAAGTTAGCCAATATATCAGAAAGTTAGTCAGGTTGCCAGGAAGTTAACCAAGCTACCAGGAAGTTGGTCAGGTTGCCAGGAAATTAACCAAGCTAACAGGAAGTTAGTCACTTTACTAGGAAGTTGGTCATGTTAGCAGGAAGTTAGTCTGGTTGCCAGGAAGTTAGCCAAGCTACCGGAATGTTAGTAAGGTTGCCAGGAAATTAGGCATGTTAGCAGGAAGCTAGTCAGGTTACCAGGAAGTTAGCCAAGCTACCAGAAAGTTAGCCAAGCTGCCAGAAAGTTAGTCAAGCTACCAGTTAGTCAAACTACCAGGAAGTTAGTCAGGCTGCCAATAAGTTAGCCAAGCTACCAGGAAGTTAGTCAGGTTACCAGGAAGCTAGCCAAGCTGACAGAAAGTTAGTCAGTTTACCAGGAAGTTAGTCATGTTAGCAGGAAGTAAGTTATGGTGCCAGGAAGTTAGGCAGGCAACCAGGAAGTTAGTCAGGTTAGCAGGAAGTTAGGCACACAACCAGGAAGTTAGCCAAGCTACCAGGAAGTTAGTCAGGTTGCCAGGAAATTAGGCATGTTAGCAGGAAGTTAGTCAGGTTACCAGGAAGCTAGCCAAGCTGACAGGAAGTTACTCAGTTTACCAGGATGTTACTCATGTTAGCAGAAAGTTAGTCATGTTGCCAGGAAGTTAGGTAGGCAACCAGGAAGTTAGTCAGGTTAGCAGGAAGTTAGGCACACAACCAGGAAGTTAGCCAAGCTACCAGGAAGTTAGTCATGTTAGCAGGAAGTTAGTCATGGTGCCAGGAAGTTAACCAAGCTACCAGGAAGTTTGTCAGGCTGCTAGGAAGTTAGCCAATATACCAGGAAGTTAGTCAGGTTGCCAGGAAGTTAACCAAGCTACCAGGAAGTTGGTCAGGTTGCCAGGAAATTAACCAAGCTAACAGGAAGTTAGTCACTTTACTAGGAAGTTGGTCATGTTAGCAGGAAGTTAGTCAGGTTGCCAGGAAGTTAACCAAGCTACCGGAATGTTAGTAAAGTTGCCAGGAAATTAGGCATATTAGCAGGAAGCTAGTCAGGTTACCAGGAAGTTAGCCAAGCTGCCAGAAGTTGGCCAAGCTGCCAGAAAGTTAGTCAAGCTACCAGCTAGTCAAACTACCAGGAAGTTAGTCAGGCTGCCAATAAGTTAGCCAAGCTACCAGGAAGTTAGTCAGGTTACCAGGAAGCTAGCCAAGCTGACAGGAAGTTAGTCAGTTTACCAGGAAGTTAGTCATGTTAGCAGGAAGTAAGTCATGGTGCCAGGAAGTTAGGCAGGCTACCAGGAAGTTAGTCAGGTTGCCAGTAAGTTAGCCAAGCTACCAGGAAGTTAGTCAGGTTGCCAGGAAATTAGGCATGTTAGCAGGAAGTTAGTCAGGTTACCAGGAAGCTAGCCAAGCTGACAGGAAGTTAGTCAGTTTACCAGGAAGTTAGTCATATTAGCAGAAAGTTAGTCATGTTGCCAGGAAGTTAGGCAGGCAACCAGGAAGTTAGTCAGGTTTAGCAGGAAGTTAGGCACACAACCAGGAAGTTAGCCAAGCTACCAGTAAGTTAGTCAGGTTACCAGGAAGTTAGTCTTGTTAACAAGAAGTTAGTCAAGCTACCAGGAAGTTAGTCAAACTACCAGGAAGTTAGTCAGGCTGCCAATAAGTTAGCCAAGCTACCAGGAAGTTAGTCAGGTTGCCAGGAAATTAGGCATGTTAGCAGGAAGTTAGTCAGGTTACCAGGAAGCTAGCCAAGCTAACAGGAAGTTAGTCAGTTTACCAGGAAGTTAGTCATGTTAGCAGGAAGTTAGTCATGGTGCCAGGAATTTAGGCAGGCAACCAGGAAGTTGGGCTGGTTAGCAGGAAGTTAGGCAGGCTGTCAGGAAGTTAGGCAGGCTGTCAGGAAGTTAGTCAGGTAACCAGGAAGTTGGGCAGGTTAGCAGGAAGTTAGGCAGGCAACCAGGAAGTTGGGTAGGTTAGCAGGAAGTTAGGCAGGCTGTCAAGAAGTTAGTCAGGTTGCCAGGAAGTTAGCCAAGCTACCTGGAAGTTAGTCAGGTTGCCAGGAAATTAATCAAGCTAACAGGAAGTTAATCAGTTTTCTAGGAAGTTGGTCATGATAGCAGGAAGTTAGTCATGTTGCCAGGAAGTTAGGCAGGTTGCCAGGAAATTAGTCATGTTAGCAGGAAGTTAGTCAGGTTACCAGAAAGTTAGCCAAGCTAGCAGGAAGTTATTCAGTTTACCAGGAAGGTATTCATGTTAGTAGAAAGTTAGTCATGTTGCCAGGAAGTTAGTCAAGTTGCCAGGAAGTTAGACAGGTTGCCGGGAAGTTAGGCAGGTTGCCAGGAAGTTAGGCAGGTTACCAGGAAGTTAGGCAGGTTGCCAGGAAGTTAGTCAGGTTACCAGGAAGTTAGTCAGGTTGCCAGGAAGTTAGTCAGGGTGCCAGGAAATTAGGCATGTTAGCAGGAAGTTAGTCAGGTTACCAGGAAGTTAACCAAGCTAACATGAAGTTAGTCACTTTACTAAGAAGTTAGCATGTTGCCAGGAAGTTAGGCAGGTTGCCAGGAAGTTAGTCAGGTTACCAGAAAGTTAGTCATGTTGCCAGGAAGTTAGGCATGTTCCCAGGAAGTTAGGCATGTTCCCAGGAAGTTAGGCATGTTGCCAGGAAGTTAGTCAGGTTACCAGGAAGTTTGTCATGTTACCAAGAAGTTTGTCATGTTAGCAGGAGGTTAGCCAAGCTACAAGGAAGTTAGTCAGGTTACCAGGAAGTTAGTCATGTTAGCAGGAAGTTAGTCATGTTGCCAGGAAGTTAGGCAGCGAGCAACACCAAAACGTTACTGTTTGATTGAGAATATAGAACATAACACAGGACGTTGTAATGTTTCAGCTGTGAAAGTGTACCGGAGCATTCGGACTAGCATAGTCAGACGTACCGTGCTTCAATTATTATGGAGCCCTAAATGGGACTAAGTAGGAGACTTTATCTGGTGTTTTGTTTTGCAACATTATGCAAAAACAACTTTTCCTAGCGGCTGGTACCTGCTGATGTGTGTTTGGGATCTGCATAAATCCCAGAAATGTGTCCGCCATTTTAGTCACTAAGCACCTTCTTCTCCTCTATTCTCTCTTGGTGGGACTTTCATCTAAATACAAAGTCGTGTACACTTCCATCTTACTGCAGTCAGTAGATTCGCTATGGAAGCGCTAAAAGGCACCGCTACAGCAAAGATGACTCTGTCAAAGTGGAGGCACGTACACAGGACTACTACACTTTGTTTTTACAGGTGATCGCAGCAGCAAGGCGTGGATTTCAGGCTTCGGGCTTTGAGTTGAACCCCTGGCTGGTGTGGTACTCTCGCTACAAGGCCTGGAGGGAAGGAGTCCACCACTCCACCTCCTTTCACATCTCCGACTTATGGAAGGTCAGTTTTACACCTAGTCCCGGTGGTAAGTCCATTCTCACACACCACACTTATGGAAGGTCAGTTTTACACTTAGTCCGGGTGGTAAGTCCATTCTCACACACCACACTTATGGAAGGTCAGTTTTACACTTAGTCCGGGTGGTAAGTCCATTCTCACACACCACACTTATGGAAGGTCAGTTTTACACTTAGTCCGGGTGGTAAGTCCATTCTCACACACCACACTTATGGAAGGTCAGTTTTACACTTAGTCCGGGTGGTAAGTCCATTCTCACACACCACACTTATGGAAGGTCAGTTTTACACTTAGTCCGGGTGGTAAGTCCATTCTCACACACCACACTTATGGAAGGTCAGTTTTACACTTAGTCCCGGTGGTAAGTCCATTCTCACACACCACACTTATGGAAGGTCAGTTTTACACCTAGTCCCGGTGGTAAGTCCATTCTCACACACCACACTTATGGAAGGTCAGTTTTACACCTAGTCCGGGTGGTAAGTCCATTCTCACACACCACACTTATGGAAGGTCAGTTTTACACTTAGTCCGGGTGGTAAGTCCATTCTCACACACCACACTTATGGAAGGTCAGTTTTACACTTAGTCCGGGTGGTAAGTCCATTCTCACACACCACACTTATGGAAGGTCAGTTTTACACTTAGTCCGGGTGGTAAGTCCATTCTCACACACCACACTTATGGAAGGTCAGTTTTACACTTAGTCCGGCTGGTAAGTCCATTCTCACACACCACACTTATGGAAGGTCAGTTTTACACTTAGTCCGGGTGGTAAGTCCATTCTCACACACCACACTTATGGAAGGTCAGTTTTACACTTAGTCCGGGTGGTAAGTCCATTCTCACACACCACACTTATGGAAGGTCAGTTTTACACTTAGTCCGGGTGGTAAGTCCATTCTCACACACCACACTTATGGAAGGTCAGTTTTACACTTAGTCCGGGTGGTAAGTCCATTCTCACACACCACACAAGGATCGCCGTCATTTTAGTGATGACTCATCTTGTTTTTGTTTTTAGGTCAGCTTTGCAGAATACACCAACGTTGTCATATTTGGAGTGCCTCAAATGGTAAGTCCCACTATTTATTTGGCACTTACTTTTCCTACATTTTAATTATTTGCTGTGTTTTTTTGTACAGCACAGGGTGAAAATACAATTTAACAAGAAAACTCAAAAAAGCAAAGTTGAAATGTTAAAACTTAGAAAACTATTACCGTAAATACCGGACTCTAAGTCACTACTTTTTTTCCCTACTCTTTGAACCCTGCGGCTTTTAAAACGGTGCGGCTAATTTATGGAGTAATACTACTAATAATAATGGATTTCATTAGTAAAAGCACTTTACATTGAGCAAACAACCTAAAAAATATATATATATTTATATAGCGCTTTTCTCTAGTGACTCAAGGCGCTTTACATAGTGGAAAACCCAATATCTAAGTTACATTTGAACCAGTGTGGGTGGCACTGGGAGCAGGTGGGTAAAGTGTCTTGCCTAAGGACACAACGGCAGTGACTAGGATGGCGGAAGTGGGGATCGAACTTTGAACCCTCATGTTACTGGCAGG
>NC_084638.1:6819072-6829072 GCF_033978795.1 Nerophis ophidion
ACTTCTTTATTGTTTTTTGAATGTTTTTGTTTGCTTAATACCATTTTGTCATGGAAAATCTTTTTTTTTATGGCAAAAAAATACTTCAAAATGTTTGGAGCCTTCTATAGATCAATAATTCATAACGACATTGATTTTGACAGTTTATACCAGGGGTCTCAAACTCACTTTACCTGGATGCAGAGTCTGGGTGAGGCTGGATCGCAAGAAAAGATTTCCCCCAAAATGTTTGCATACTCCTCAGCATAAAATATATTTGTAATGAGCCGATGCATGGAGAATAATGTTATTCCCGCAATGTGTGTCATTCCGCTTTTCCTCCCTACAGCAACACGGCGGTCAGCCAATAATAGCCGGGAAAGTACAGGGATAGCGAGCGCAAAAACGTGATATCTGGCGTCATATGATATATGTTGTGTTCATCGTGTGAGGCAATGCAAATTAAACAATAAAAAACAATTTGAATTGTCCAGGTTATCAGGGACTGTTATTACTGACGGACAGGTGTCGCGGTGTGACTGCAGCTGGGCACGTAAGAAAACCCTCGTCTCCATGGCAACGTCCCTGTCGCTTTCACTCACTTGCCGCTTTTCCACTAATGCACGGGTAGGCAACCCAGAACGTTGAAAGAGCCATTTTGGAGCCAAATAACACAACACTGTCAAGCATCAGTAGCGCAGAGATGTCCCCAGCCGATACACAGGCGAGCAGTACATGGTCACCGGATCGGACCGGACCCCCTCCACAAGGGAGAGTGGGACATAGGAGAAAAAGAAAAGAAACGGCAGATCAACTGGTCTAAAAAGGGAGTCTATTTAAAGGCTAGAGTATACAAATGAGTTTTAAGGTGAGACTTAAATGCTTCTACTGAGGTGGCATCTCGAACTGTTACCGGGAGGGCATTCCAGAGTACTGGAGCCCGAACGGAAAACGCTCTATAGCCCGCAGACTTTTTTTGGGCTTTGGGAATCACTAATAAGCCGGAGTCTTTTGAACGCAGATTTCTTGCCGGGACATATGGTACAATACAATCGGCAAGATAGGCTGGAGCTAGACCGTGTAGTATTTTATACGTAAGTAGTAAAACCTTAAAGTCACATCTTAAGTGCACAGGAAGCCAGTGCAGGTGAGCCAGTATAGGTATATATGTATGTATATATGTATATAAAGGTATATACAGTATAGGTATATATGTATGTATATATGTATATAAAGGTATATACAGTATAGGTATATATGTATGTATATATGTATATAAAGGTATATACAGTATAGGTATATATGTATGTATATATGTATATAAAGGTATATACAGTATAGGTATATATGTATATAAAGGTATATACAGTATAGGTATATATGTATGTATATATGTATATAAAGGTATATACAGTACAGGCGTAATGTGATCAAACTTTCTTGTTCTTGTCAAAAGTCTAGCAGCCGCATTTTGTACCAACTGTAATCTTTTAATGCTAGACATGGGGAGACCCCAAAATAATACGTTACAGTAATCGAGACGAGACGCAACAAACGCATGGATAATGATCTCAGCGTCTTTAGTGGACAGAATGGAGCGAATTTTAGCGATATTACGGAGATGAAAGAAGGCCGTTTTAGTAACGCTTTTAATGTGTGACTCAAAGGAGAGAGTTGGGTCGAAGATAATACCCAGATTCTTTACCGTGTCGCCTTGTTTAATTGTTTGGTTGTCAAATGTTAAAGTTGTATCATTAGAGGTCGGTGTCTAGCAGGACCGATAATCAGCATTTCCGTTTTTTTGGCGTTGAGTTGCAAAAAGTTAGCGGACATCCATTGTTTAATTTCATTAAGACACGCCTCCAGCTGACTACAGTCCGGCTTGTTGGTCAGCTTTAGGGGCATGTAGAGTTGGGTGTCATCAGCATAGCAGTGAAAGCTAACACCGTATTTGCGTATGACGTCACCTAGCGGCAGCATGTAGATGCTGAAGAGTGCAGGGCCAAGGACCGAACCCTGGGGAACTCCACACGTTACCTTAACGTAGTCCGAGGTCACATTTTCTTTGCCCTTATGTGGGCCTACCGAGGATGTCGTAGTGGTTTGTGCAGCCCTTTGAGACACTAGTGATTTAGGGCTATATAAGTAAACATTGATTGATTGATTGATATAAAACTTGCAGGCCGCACTAACATTAAACTTTCATACTAAGGTGGGGGCCGCAAAATAACATCTCGCGGGCCGCGTGTCTGAGACCCCTGGTTTATACTGTAATCAAAGGTCAATTTTTAAATGTCTTTTTTTATTCATGAACATTTAAAAAAAACAACTGAACAAATCCAGTTTATTTTAATTTTATTTTGAAATGAAATTGAGAAACACGGCTGTCTTTTTTTTCTGGCTTTAAAGCGGTGTCAAAGTGGTTTTCACTGAGGGCCACATGCCAGTTATGTTTGGCCCCTCTTTCAACAGTCAATATTATTGTTACAGCATTTTTTATGCATTTTATTACTAGATTTTTTAAAACTAAAATGTAAAAAAAAATATGGTACGTCGCAATCATTTCACCTCAAAATCTTGTGTATATTACTGTAAATGGAAAAACCGTACTGCTGTTTTTATAGTATTGTTACTGTAAAATGTACATTTGTTTTTTTTTACTGTAAATTAAAAAAAAGTAATTTTACAGTATTTATTTATTTGTTAATTTTTTTCCCCACAAATAAACAACTATAGATTTTTGGGGTGTGTTACTGTAAATGCCAAAAGAGCACCACAGTTTATTACAGTAAAAAAAATACTGTGTTTTTTTCAATTAGATAAAAAATGCTGTAAAAACCACAGTAGATTTCACAATTTTAGCATGAAATCTAATGCTTCTTTAACATTGCACACTTTGACAGTTAAATTGCTTTGAAATTGTTATTATTAGTATTTATTTCTATTTAAAAATGGTTTGAATGTTGGATCATATATTTTTGCATAATTAGTCAATATTTAAGTTAACATAATTTGCGAGTACATGTATTTTTCCCCCAAAATAGACAGAAAGAATACACTTAGTAAGAATAGTTACAGTACATTATTGATACATATTATTTGCAGGGCCACATAAAATGAAATGGCGGGCCAAATCTGGCCCCCGGGCCTTGAGTTTGACACCTGTGACCTAGATGAAGAACTCACATAGACAAATTGAATGCATTGTGATGGATAAAAAAGTTGATTGAAAACAAAATAAATAGTAAAAATGAGGTTTGTAGAGTGCAGATTCTGGAAAGGGCGATCGATATCTCAATGTAAAGTGAAACCAAAACCCAACAACTCTAATTAGTGGAACTTAAGTCTTTCAATGAATGGCATTTATAAAACTGGAATATTAACAAATAAAACCTTCAACATTGGTCCAGACTTTAGGGACCACCTGTAGAAAGCAGGACCAAAAATCTAGTTGGACACACTTAGCTTTTAAACATTTGTAACGATGACATCAGAGTTGTAACTAAACAATTTGTTCCCAAGGACCGGTGTCTGGTCTGTAAGGGAGCCTACCTGCAGAGGACAGGACTTGTGGCTATTTTGGACAAATCCAATTATGTCTCCGCTAATTCATACGGTTTTAACGGTCTGTGAGGCAAAGTGGAGGATTACCACATTATTACCTCCAACCTTTTTAAAGAAAGTTAGATATTATCCAGCTTTATCGATCAAAATCACAATAATCAAATCATTTTCTTCATGGACGAAGATAAGACCTTCTGGAGGAAAGTTCTGTGGTCAGATGAAACAAAAAGTGAGCTGTTTGGCCACAATACCCAGCAATATGTTTGGAGGAGAAAAGTCCCAGGAACACTACACCTACAGTCAAGCATGGTGGTGGTAGTATTATGCTCTGGGCTTGTTTTGCTGCCAATGGAACTGCTGCTTTAAATGGGACAATGAAAAAGGAGGATTATCAATCAATCAATGTTTACTTATATAGCCCTAAATCACTAGTGTCTCAAAGGGCTGCACAAACCACAACACAAACCACTACGACATCCTCGGTAGGCCCACATAAGGGCAAGGAAAACTCACACCCAGTGGGACGTCGGTGACAATGATGTCTATGAGAACCTTGGAGAGGACGAAAGCAATGGATGTCGAGCGGGTCTAACATGATACTGTGAAAGTTCAATCCATAATGGATCCAACACAGCCGCGAGAGTCCAGTCCAAAGCGGGTCCAACACAGCAGCGAGAGTCCCGTTCACAGCGGAGCCAGCAGGAAACCATCCCAAGCGGAGGCGGATCAGCAGCGCAGAGATGTCCCCAGCCGATACACAGGCAAGCAGTACATGGCCACCGGATCAGACCGGACCCCCTCCACAAGGGAGAGTGGGACATAGGAGAAAAAGAAAAGAAACGGCAGATCAACTGGTCTAAAAAGGGAGTCTATTTAAAGGCTAGAGTATACAAAGGAGTTAGCTCCAAATTGTTCAGGACAAGCTAAAATCATCAGGGGGGAGGTTGGGTCTTGGGCACAGTTGGGTGTTCCAACAGGACAATGACCTCAAAAGTGGTAAAGGAATGGCTAAATCAGGCTAGAATGAATGTTTTACAATGGCCTTCCCAAAGTCCTGTCTTAAAGGTGTGGACAATGCTGAAGAAACAAGTCCATGTCAGAAAACCAACACTTTTAGCTGAACTGCAGCAATTTTGTCAAAAATTCAAGCTTGCCAGAAGCGCCTTATTGCAGTGAAACTTGTTGCCAAGGGACATGTAAGCAAATATTAACATTGCTGTATGTATACTTTTGACCCAGCTCACAGTTTCAGTAGAGCCATAATAAATTCCTAAAAGAAGCAAACTTCATGAATGTTTTTTGTGAGCAACAAGTATGTGCTTCAATCACTACATCACAACAAAATAAGAATGATTGGCAACTCAAGACAGCCATGACATCATGATCTTTACAAGTCTATGTACACTTTTGACCACCACTCTATATATATATATATATATATATATATATAATTGCAAACGAACTGTGCGACACAAACAGCAGCATCAAGTTGCACCCACCGGCTGAATCTCAATTAATTTTGCTTACTGTAGACCAGGGGTGCCCATTACGTCGATCGCGAGCTACCAGTCGACCGCGGGGGGTGTGTCAGTCGATCTCGAGCCGGGCTTTTAAAAAAAATAGACCTAAAAATGAGTGACCATCAATCTTCACCAAGACGTCACTTAAATGACATTCACGATACCGGAGGGTCTTGTGAGATGACGCTGGCTGCTGCAAGATCATTATTATGAAAATATGACCGAGAGGAAGGCCAGAAACACTTTTTATTTCAACAGACTCTCGCGCCGTCCCTTCCGTCAAAACTCTAAAGGCCGACTGCACATTTCCTATCTTCACAGTAAAAGCCCTGCTTCATGCTGCCTGCGCTAACAAAATAAGAGTCTCGGAAAACTGGCGTGCACAAGCGATCCCTCAGAAAGCTGGCGTGCACATCACTTGTGCACGCCAGCTTTCCGAGACTCTTATTTTGTTAGCGCCGGCAGCATGAAGCAGGGCTTTTATTGTGAAGATAGGAAATGTGCAGTCGGCCTTTAGAGTTTTGACGGAAGGGACGGCGCAAAAGTCTGTTGAAATAAAAAGTGTTTCTCGCCTTCCTCTCTGTCATTTTTTCATAATAATGAACTGGCAGCAGCCAGCGTCATCCCACAAGACCCTCGGGTGCCGTGAATGTCAATCAAGCAAGCTACGGAATTTGCCGCCAATGTTTTTCTTGTAAAGTGTATGGAAGCTGGATGAATTAGATGCCAAAAACCAACCACTTTCATGTGGTATTGTACAGAAAGGACAACTTTTTTTCTCCTCCATTTGAAAATGTGGGCGTTATCATCATTACTGTCTGATTCCAATCAATGCAAGTCATCAGAATCAGGTAATACACCAACTTATATTCTTGTCTTCCTGAAAGAAAGACATCTATATGTGTTACACATGCTTGTATTATCATTAAACACATTTAACTTGTTTACAAAAATGTCTCTTTCATAAATAAATAAATATAAATGATATATATAAATGAGGTAGATCCCCTCCAGTTGGTCAATTGAAAAGTAGCTTGCCTGCAGAAAAAGTGTGGGCACCCCTGCTGTAGAATATTGGACATCTGTAGTGAATTGGGGGGGCATTGTACCAAAACAGGGATCAACATTGTCATCTGAAAAGGTAAATAGTCTTATTTACACAACTGGTTAAAGATGCTAAGCTGTTTCTGAGTGAGTGTACTACTTTGTCAAAGTATATATCATTGCAAAAAAATATATATCCCAGCTGAATATTTATTATATATATATATATTTATATATATTTAATTAATTATATATGCACCTTATTGCTTTTTTATCTGCACTACCATGAGCTTATGTAACGAAATTTCATTCTTCTCTGTGCTGTAAAGTTCAAATTTGAATGACAATAAAAAGGAAGTCTAAGTCTCTAAGTCTAAGTCTGAAGGTGAGTCATTGTTGACCTACTTTCATGGCGAAGATTTGGCTACGGCATCTTGTATGCAAATGAAGTCACGTGACCGTCCAATCCAATTAAAGGTAGGTATGTGTCCTTTCACACATTAACTCAGAATCCTGTGTAACCTTAATCATGTTTTATTGATTATGTATGAATTGATCTTTGTCAGAACATAAAAGGAAATTAAGGTCTGACCGTGTTGAAATTTTTTTCGGTTTTAAAAACAAAATACAAATGCCTTTTAATGAGTAAATGAAACATGAATTAAATATGATTTGGCAAGTAACTTCCTGTCCAATCCTCATTTTGTCCCCCTGAGTGTGGGACCATCTGACTTGAAGAAAATGAAGACTTGTAGAGACCGGGGTTGCAGGGCTGGGAGCCACAGAGTAAATAAATGGATTAGTGTGCGTCAGTTGGGAAGGAAGTGTCTTAGAAAGAAGTCTGCTGTTCCTCCATGGAGAAGTACGAGATTTGTTTTGAATAGTCTGCCAATGTTGCTATGTGCTCCTTTTTCCAGACAACGGTGACAGCTTTTTTTACACCCCAACAACTCCTTGGTGGTGACTTGATGCCGGGTGGAACTATAGCTTGTCTTTTTCTAAAGTAGACAAAAAAGATGTTTCTGCCATTATGGACTCTGTGGGAACTACTGGAATCCGTCAAGCAGCAATGGGATGTTTAATAACTGTTGTTTGGACTCTTGGTGAACTCATCTTGTGATCCAAACATGGATGTGAGGAGAACCTTTTGGACTCGACTCTAAGTCCTCCTAGAGATGTCCTGGTATCCCACCACGATTCAAAGACGTGGGTGGGGGGAGGGAGGGACTAAATGGTGTTAATAACGGAGGAAGAAAGTGGAAAACTTCAGGAGAATGGCGTCGCCGGACGAATGGGACCATTCGGCGTTCAGCCGGGCCCAAACAAAGAGGTCAGACCGACTCCTGTCATGTCCGTCACTGAAGTGGACAAGGATGGCGACCACAGCGAGGAATCGGGGGAAAACGAGGAGGTGGAAACTGATTACACCCGGAATTACTGGGAGGATGAGGACGATATCTACCAGGAGTTTGAGGAATTAGACTTTGAGGCCCTGTCGGAGGACTCGGACACGAGGAGCATCGCCTCCGACGATTCCTTCTACCCCATCGACAGTTCCGAGGGGTCGGACGGTCTCCGCCCTCCCAGCCCAGAGAGTCCGGAGCCCATCACCTTCTTTAAGGCCTGCTGCAACAACAACGCCATCATCGTCAAGATCATGATCAGACAAGGAGTGACGGAGGAGGAAGTGCAGGAGACGGACCGGAACAGAAGAGTAAGAGTAACCTGGACAAAATGTCATCTTGTGAGAAACATCCGATAGACCTGTGGGTTTGGAGCACGGGGTTAATCCTCCTGGTGACAGATGGGAGGTGTTCTCTGCTTGGCTTTGGGCTCATCTTTTAACAGGCTTGCTAAGTCATCGCCTTCATCCCTTGGTAAAACATAGCAAGGTCTTCAGAAAACTAGCAACCTCATCAGCAGTTACTCGTCCCCATAGCAAATTGTGATATACAACCATACTGATCAAAGTTGTGATCGGAATAAAAGACAGGACAATGGTTTTTTAGGCAAACAAAAACGTAATTATAAACTAGAAGAGACAATTCCTGAAGGAATTGCGTGTGAACGCTCGAATGCTGAAGTTGAAGTGAAATTCTGACAGAATGTAAGAATAGTTTGAATGTTGAAGAGCTGACGCTGAACTGAAATGATAATGGAACGTAGGATGAATGTAGAAATGGTTTGAATGTTGAAATCGTTCAAACACTGAAATGGCATGGGCTTCACGGTGGGAGAGGGGTTAGTGCGTCTGCCTCACAATACGAAGGTCCTGAGTAATCAGGGTTCAATCCCGGGCTCGGGATCTTTCTGTGTGGAGTTTGCATGTTCTCCCCAAGAATGCGTGGGTTCCCTCTGGGTACTCCGGCTTCCTCCCACCTCCAAAGACATGCACCTGGGGATAGGCCCCTCCCACCTCCAAAGACATGCACCTGGGGATAGGCCCCTCCCACCTCCAAAGACATGCACCTGGGGATAGGTTGATTGGCAACAGGCCCTAGTGTGTGAATGTGAGTGTGAATGTTGTCTTGTCTATCTGTGTTGGCCCTGCAATGAGGTGGCGACTTGTCCAGGGTGTACGGCGCATTCCACCCGATTGTAGCTGAGATAGGCACCAGCGCCTACCGCGATCCCAAAGGGAATAAGCGGTAGGAAATGGATGGATGGATGGGTTTGAATGTTGCAATGGTTTGAATGTTGAAGTGTTTGAATTTCCAGGAAAACCGGAATTTGGTTTTGGAACTTGGGAAAGTGTTAGTTTGAATGCCCAGGACGAGTGGAATGTTGGAATGGTTTAAATAGGTTGAAAAATGTGGGAATTGTCCCATTAATTTCATCTGGAAGTTCCTGGAATTTTGGGAAAAGTGGGATTTAAAAATGATTAGGAGCATGAATGAGCTGAATTGGTTGGAGTTGGAATTGTTTAAATTGGGCAAGACAAGTTGAAGTAGTAACAGTTTTTAATTGAGAAATTCCTGGAATTTTGAGAAAACCGGGAATGTCCAGAATGAGTTGAAGGGGGAATGAGCAGAAGAATGTGGGAATTGATTTTTTTATTAGAATTGTTGAAGTAGAACACACAATTACTGAACAGGCTGAATATTTTGAAGTTGGAACAGTTTGAATCAAATGAAAAATGTGGGAATTGTGGAACTTTGAAGAATGCCCCATTCATTTCAATGAGAATTGCGGGAAAATCTGAATTTTTTATTATTAATCAAATGCCTTAATTTTAATCAATTGTATCTTATTCATTTTAAAATTTACCAGATGTTGTAAATCAGATGGTGTATTTTTTTTTTAACACAATAAAAGTGGCTACTGCACAATAAGTAATTTAGTTTTTAGATTACCACAAAGTAAAAAAGGTGCCAAAGGTTTGGTTCATAAACACAAGACCCCAAAAATAGTTGGTCTAATCATAACAGACACGTTTGACATCAGTGATGATAAACAAATACGAGAACTGCACACCTCCACCAAAACCTAAGCATGCTGTGTCCATCCTGTGTGTAAAACCACTTTTTAGGTCACGTTGATTTGCGGTAAATAAGTACTTCTTGAAATACTGTTGTATATTTGGTGGTGGTGTGATGGGGGATGAGATGAGCCAAGGAGACGAACAAATAGCTTTTTTTGTTTCAGCGAGCCGCGGACTAGAACTGCAGCTCTAGGGGAAGAAGTGTGTCGAATCTCTTCATTCTGCTGTCCTGTCGGAACACTGCGTTTAAATACCATTTCTTGTAGACTCCCTCTCCTACCCCGCCTTCCGCCCGATTGTAGCTGAGATGGGCACCGGCGACCCCAATGGGAATAAGCGGTAGAAAAAAGGATGGATGGATGGTAGACCCACTCTCTTTGTGGGTCAAATCTTGGTGCCGGATAGCCTGCAT
>NC_084638.1:6834072-6864072 GCF_033978795.1 Nerophis ophidion
TTTGTGTGATTGATGCTGTATTACTGCCTTTTAGTGGTTTGTGTGATTGATGCTGTATTACTGCCTTTTAGTGGTTTGTGTGATTGATGCTGTATTACTGCCTTTTAGTGGTTTGTGTGATTGATGCTGTATTACTGCCTTTTAGTGGTTTGTGTGATTGATGCTGTATTACTGCCTTTTAGTGGTTTGTGTGATTGATGCTGTATTACTGCCTTTTAGTGGTTTGTGTGATTGATGCTGTATTACTGCCTTTTAATGGTTTGTGTGCTTGATGCTGTATTACTGCCTTTTAGTGGTTTGTGTGATTGATGCTGTATTACTGCCTTTTAATGGTTTGTGTGATTGATGCTGTATTACTGCCTTTTAATGGTTTGTGTGATTGATGATGTATTACTGCCTTTTAGTGGTTTTTGTGATTGATGCTGTATTACTAACTTTTAGTGGTTTGTGTGATTGATGCTGTATTACTAACTTTTAGTGGTTTGTGTGATTGATGCTGTATTACTGCCTTTTAGTGGTTTGTGTGATTGATGCTGTATTACTGCCTTTTAGTGGTTTGTGTGATTGATGCTGTATTACTGCCTTTTAGTGGTTTGTGTGATTGATGCTGTATTACTGCCTTTTAATGGTTTGTGTGATTGATGCTGTATTACTGCCTTTTAATGGTTTGTGTGATTGATGATGTATTACTGCCTTTTAGTGGTTTTTGTGATTGATGCTGTATTACTAACTTTTAGTGGTTTGTGTGATTGATGCTGTATTACTAACTTTTAGTGGTTTGTGTGATTGATGCTGTATTACTGCCTTTTAGTGGTTTGTGTGATTGATGCTGTATTACTGCCTTTTAGTGGTTTGTGTGATTGATGCTGTATTACTGCCTTTTAGTGGTTTGTGTGATTGATGCTGTATTACTGCCTTTTAGTGGTTTGTGTGATTGATGCTGTATTACTGCCTTTTAGTGGTTTGTGTGATGGATGCTGTATTACTGCCTTTTAATGGTTTGTGTGATTGATGCTGTATTACTGCCTTTTAGTGGTTTTTGTGATTGATGCTGTATTACTAACTTTTAGTGGTTTGTGTGATTGATGCTGCATTACTAACTTTTAGTGGTTTGTGTGATGGATGCTGTATTACTGCCTTTTAGTGGTTTGTGTGATTGATGCTGTATTACTGCCTTTTAGTGGTTTGTGTGATTGATGCTGTATTACTGCCTTTTAGTGGTTTGTGTGATGGATGCTGTATTACTGCCTTTTAATGGTTTGTGTGATTGATGCTGTATTACTGCCTTTTAGTGGTTTTTGTGATTGATGCTGTATTACTAACTTTTAGTGGTTTGTGTGATTGATGCTGCATTACTAACTTTTAGTGGTTTGTGTGATGGATGCTGTATTACTGCCTTTTAGTGGTTTGTGTGATTGATGCTGTATTACTGCCTTTTAATGGTTTGTGTGATTGATGCTGTATTACTGCCTTTTAGTGGTTTGTGTGATTGATGCTGTATTACTGCCTTTTAATGGTTTGTGTGATTGATGCTGTATTACTGCCTTTTAGTGGTTTGTGTGATAGATGCTGTATTACTGCCTTTTAGTGGTTTGTGTGATTGATGCTGTATTACTGCCTTTTAGTGGTTTGTGTGATTGATGCTGTATTACTGCCTTTTAGTGGTTTGTGTGATTGATGCTGTTTTACTGCCTTTTAGTGGTTTGTGTGATTGATGCTGTATTACTGCCTTTTAGTGGTTTGTGTGATTGATGCTGTATTACTGCCTTTTAGTGGTTTGTGTGATTGATGCTGTATTACTGCCTTTTAGTGGTTTGTGTGATTGATGCTGTATTACTGCCTTTTAGTGTTTTTTGTGATTGATGCTGTATTACTAACTTTTAGTGGTTTGTGTGATTGATGCTGTATTACTAACTTTTAGTGGTTTTTGTGATTGATGCTGTATTACTGCCTTTTAATGGTTTGTGTGATTGATGATGTATTACTGCCTTTTAGTGGTTTTTGTGATTGATGCTGTATTACTAACTTTTAGTGGTTTTTGTGATTGATGCTGTATTACTAACTTTTAGTGGTTTGTGTGATTGATGCTGTATTACTGCCTTTTAGTGGTTTGTGTGATTGATGCTGTATTACTGCCTTTTAGTGGTTTGTGTGATTGATACTGTATTACTGCCTTTTAGTGGTTTGTGTGATTGATGCTGTATTACTGCCTTTTAGTGGTTTGTGTGATTGATGCTGTATTACTGCCTTTTAATGGTTTGTGTGATTGATGCTGTATTACTGCCTTTTAATGGTTTGTGTGATTGATGATGTATTACTGCCTTTTAGTGGTTTTTGTGATTGATGCTGTATTACTAACTTTTAGTGGTTTGTGTGATTGATGCTGTATTACTAACTTTTAGTGGTTTGTGTGATTGATGCTGTATTACTGCCTTTTAGTGGTTTGTGTGATTGATGCTGTATTACTGCCTTTTAGTGGTTTGTGTGATTGATGCTGTATTACTGCCTTTTAGTGGTTTGTGTGATTGATGCTGTATTACTGCCTTTTAGTGGTTTGTGTGATTGATGCTGTATTACTGCCTTTTAATGGTTTGTGTGATTGATGCTGTATTACTGCCTTTTAGTGGTTTGTGTGATTGATGCTGTATTACTGCCTTTTAGTGGTCTGTGTGATTGATGCTGTATTACTGCCTTTTAGTGGTTTGTGTGATTGACGCTGTTTTACTGCCTTTTAGTGGTTTTTGTGATTGATGCTGTATTACTGCCTTTTAATGGTTTGTGTGATTGATGCTGTATTACTGCCTTTTAATGGTTTGTGTGATTGATGCTGTATTACTGCCTTTTAGTGGTTTGTGTGATTGATGCTGTATTACTGCCTTTTAATGGTTTGTGTGATTGATGCTGTATTACTGCCTTTTAGTGGTTTGTGTGATTGATGCTGTATTACTGCCTTTTAATGGTTTGTGTGATTGATGCTGTATTACTGCCTTTTAGTGGTTTGAGTGATTGATGCTGTATTACTGCCTTTTAGTGGTTTGTGTGATTGATGCTGTATTACTGCCTTTTAGTGGTTTGAGTGATTGATGCTGTATTACTGCCTGTTAGTGGTTTGAGTGATTGATGCTGTATTACTGCCTTTTAGTGGTTTGAGTGATTGATGCTGTATTACTGCCTTTTAGTGGTTTGTGTGATTGATGCTGTATTACTGCCTTTTAGTGGTTTGAGTGATTGATGCTGTATTACTGCCTTTTAGTGGTTTGAGTGATTGATGCTGTATTACTGCCTGTTAGTGGTTTGTGTGATTGATGCTGTATTACTGCCTTTTAGTGGTTTGTGTGATTGATGCTGTTTTACTGCCTTTTAGTGGTTTGTGTGATTGATGCTGTATTACTGCCTTTTAATGGTTTGTGTGATTGATGCTGTATTACTGCCTTTTAGTGGTTTGTGTGATTGATGCTGTATTACTGCCTTTTAATGGTTTGTGTGATTGATGCTGTATTACTGCCTTTTAGTGGTTTGAGTGATTGATGCTGTATTACTGCCTTTTAGTGGTTTGTGTGATTGATGCTGTATTACTGCCTGTTAGTGGTTTGTGTGATTGATGCTGTTTTACTGCCTTTTAGTGGTTTGTGTGATTGATGCTGTATTACTGCCTTTTAGTGGTTTGTGTGATTGATGCTGTATTACTGCCTTTTAGTGGTTTGTGTGATTGATGCTGTATTACTGCCTTTTAGTGGTTTGTGTGATTGATGCTGTATTACTGCCTGTTAGTGGTTTGTGTGATTGATGCTGTATTACTGCCTGTTAGTGGTTTGTGTGATTGATGCTGTATTACTGCCTTTTAGTGGTTTGTGTGATTGATGCTGTATTACTGCCTTTTAGTGGTTTGTGTGATTGATGCTGGATTACTGCCTTTTAGTGGTTTGTGTGATTGATGCTGTATTACTGCCTTTTAGTGGTTTGTGTGATTGATGCTGTATTACTGCCTTTTAGTGGTTTGTGTGATTGATGCTGTATTACTGCCTTTTAGTGGTTTGTGTGATTGATGCTGTATTACTGCCTTTTAGTGGTTTGTGTGATTGATGCTGTATTACTGCCTTTTAGTGGTTTGTGTGATTGATGCTGTATTACTGCCTTTTAGTGGTTTGTGTGATTGATGCTGTATTACTGCCTTTTAGTGTGATTGATGCCGTATTACTGCCTTTTAGTGCTTTGTGTGATTGATGCCGTATCACTGCCTTTTAGTGGTTTGTGTGATTGATGCTGTATTACTGCCTTTTAGTGGTTTGTGTGATTGATGCTGTATTACTGCCTTTTAGTGGTTTGTGTGATTGATGCTGTATTACTGCCTTTTAGTGCTTTGTGTGATTGATGCCGTATTACTGCCTTTTAGTGCTTTGTGTGATTGATGCTGTATTACTGCCTTTTAGTGGTTTGTGTGATTGATGCTGTATTACTGCCTTTTCATGGTTTGTGTGATTGATGCTGTATTACTGCCTTTTAGTGTGATTGATGCTGTATTACTGCCTTTTAATGGTTTGTGTGATTGATGCTGTATTACTGCCTTTTAGTGATTTGTGTGATTGATGCTGTATTACTGCCTTTTAGTGGTTTGTGTGATTGATGCTGTATTACTGCCTTTTAGTGGTTTGTGTGATTGATGCTGTATTACTGCTTTTAATGGTTTGTTTGATTGATGCTGTATTACTGCCTTTTAGTGATTTGTGTGATTGATGCTGTATTACTGCCTTTTAGTGGTTTGTGTGATTGATGCTGTATTACTGCCTGTTAGTGGTTTGTGTGATTGATGCTGTATTACTACCTTTTAGTGGTTTGTGTGATTGATGCTGTATTACTGCCTTTTAGTGGTTTGTGTGATTGATGCTGTTTTACTGCCTTTTAGTGGTTTGTGTGATTGATGCTGTATTACTGCCATTTACGGTGTTTAAACCGTTCCTGTTCACAATCAGACTTGTTTTTTTCCTCACCCTCTTCCCTCCATTGCACCCCAGCCCTTCCTACGCTGTCTTCACATACTTAAGGCTGATACAAAGTTTATTTGTCTCTTTATCAGACTTTGTTTCCTTCCTTCCCTCTAAGCAGCGTAGACTTGCTTCTCTGTAACCCGGTTGTTTAAAATCTCACATAAATACTTAAGACCTTGACTTTCTTTGGACATTTCTTTATTGAATAGCATTGTTTTTGGGAGTTGTAGTCAAGTTTGACTGTATTATTTGTGCAGTAATATTTAGTGGCAAAATAATGAACATTTTTAATGGTTAACTATTCACAGATACTCTTCTTGTGTGCCGTGCAGGTCACCTGATCATCTCCTACTTCCTGCTCAACTACTTCTGTGGACTGGACATCGAGAGGAGGAACTGCCACGGCTTCACGGCCTTGATGAAGGCGGCCATGCAAGGTCGGGCCGACTGTTGCCGCATGATCATGCTTGCCGGTAAGACGCCGCCGCCGCCGACGTTGACGCCGACGCAGCGAACCCACGTGGCTTCATGTTTGCAGGAGGCGACGTCCAAGCCCGGGACGGCGGGCGCAAGATGACGCCCAGAGAGTGGGCTCTGTTCACGGGCCGCTACGAGACCGCCAACCTGATGAACCGCCTCATGATGAGGCCGTGTGCCGAGCAGTTCTGTGACTGCTTCAGCCTGGAGTGGCCCCTGCTGGAGGTGATGGGCTCCTTTCATTCATAGGACTGTCCCCATACTACTTTGTTCCTTTCATTCATAGGACTGTCCCCATACTACTTTGTTCCTTTCATTCATAGGACTGTCCCCATACCACTTTGTTCCTTTCATTCATAGGACTGTCCCCATACTACTTTGTTCCTTTCATTCATCGGACTGTCCCCATACTACTTTGTTCCTTTCATTCATAGGACTGTCCCCATACTACTTTGTTCCTTTCATTCATAGGACTGTCCCCATACTACTTTTTTCCTTTCATTCATAGGACTGTCCCCATACTACTTTGTTCCTTTCAATCATAGGACCGTCCCCATACTACTTTGTTCCTTTCATTCATAAGACTGTCCCCATACTACTTTGTTCCTTTCATTCATAAGACTGTCCCCATACTACTTTGCTCCTTTCATTCATAAGACTGTCCCCATACTACTTTGTTCCTTTCATTCATAAGACTGTCCCCATACTACTTTGTTCCTTTCATTCATAGGACTGTCCCCATACTACTTTGTTCCTTTCAATCATAGGACTGTCCCCATACTACTTTGTTCCTTTCATTCATAAGACTGTCCCCATACTACTTTGTTCCTTTCATTCATAGGACTCTCCCCATACTACTTTGTTCCTTTCATACATAGGACTGTCCCCATACTACTTTGTTCCTTTCATTCATAGGACTGTCCCCATACTACTTTGTTCCTTTCATTCATAGGACTGTCCCCATACTACTTTGTTCCTTTCATTCATAGGACTGTCCCCATACTACTTTGTTCCTTTCATTCATAGGACTGTCCCCATACTACTTTGTTCCTTTCATTCATAAGACTGTCCCCATACTACTTTGTTCTTTTCATTTATAGGACTGTCCCCATACTACTTTGTTCCTTTCATTCATAGGACTGTCCCCATACTACTTTTTTCCTTTCATTCATAGGACTGTCCCCATACTACTTTGTTCCTTTCATTAATAAGACTGTCCCCATACTACTTTGTTCCTTTCATTCATAGGACTGTCCCCATACTATTTTGTTCCTTTCATTCATAGGACTGTCCCCATACTACTTTTTTCCTTTCATTCATAGGACTGTCCCCATACTACTTTGTTCCTTTCATTAATAAGACTGTCCCCATACTACTTTGTTCCTTTCTTTCATAGGATTGTCCTCATACTACTTTGTTCCTTTCATTCATAGGACTGTCCCCATACTACTTTGTTCCTTTCTTTCATAGGATTGTCCTCATACTACTTTGTTCCTTTCATTCATAGGACTGTCCCCATACTACTTTGTTCCTTTCATTCATAGGACTGTCCCCATACTACTTTGTTCCTTTCATTCATCGGACTGTCCCCATACTACTTTGCTCCTTTCATTCATAAGACTGTCCCCATACTACTTTGTTCCTTTCATTCATAAGACTGTCCCCATACTACTTTGTTCCTTTCATTCATAGGACTGTCCCCATACTACTTTGTTCCTTTCAATCATAGGACTGTCCCCATACTACTTTGTTCCTTTCATTCATAAGACTGTCCCCATACTACTTTGTTCCTTTCATTCATAGGACTCTCCCCATACTACTTTGTTCCTTTCATACATAGGACTGTCCCCATACTACTTTGTTCCTTTCATTCATAGGACTGTCCCCATACTACTTTGTTCCTTTCATTCATAGGACTGTCCCCATACTACTTTGTTCCTTTCATTCATAGGACTGTCCCCATACTACTTTGTTCCTTTCATTCATAAGACTGTCCCCATACTACTTTGTTCTTTTCATTTATAGGACTGTCCCCATACTACTTTGTTCCTTTCATTCATAGGACTGTCCCCATACTACTTTTTTCCTTTCATTCATAGGACTGTCCCCATACTACTTTGTTCCTTTCATTAATAAGACTGTCCCCATACTACTTTGTTCCTTTCATTCATAGGACTGTCCCCATACTATTTTGTTCCTTTCATTCATAGGACTGTCCCCATACTACTTTTTTCCTTTCATTCATAGGACTGTCCCCATACTACTTTGTTCATTTCATTAATAAGACTGTCCCCATACTACTTTGTTCCTTTCTTTCATAGGATTGTCCTCATACTACTTTGTTCCTTTCATTCATAGGACTGTCCCCATACTACTTTGTTCCTTTCTTTCATAGGATTGTCCTCATACTACTTTGTTCCTTTCATTCATAGGACTGTCCCCATACTACTTTGTTCCTTTCATTCATAGGACTGTCCCCATACTACTTTGGTCCATCACTTAAAAGTGGTCTGCCACATCATTAAAGTGGTTCATCATGTCATTAAAGTGGTCTACCACTTCATTAGCGATGTGGCCCTCAATGAAAAGGAGTTTGACACCCCTGCCTTCAGAGTTGGCGCTGGACATCGAGTTGACAGCTGGGGCTTTTAGCTCGATGCCTAGCGCTCCAGCCTTGGAGAGAATGGAAGCAGAGTCCGGACCAGGCAGGTCACACATGGCCTCCAAGCTAAATTGGTGCAAGAAAATCCTCCATTTTTTTTTCTTTGAACAAGAATTTGTTTTGTCCTCTGCAGGATTTGGTATTCCAGGCCCAAGAACCCAAGTCCTGCTGCAAGCGTCTGGCGGACCTCCTGTCCTGTTGCCCTTTCAGATTTTACCTCAGCAACAAGGTCAACCCTTTGGAAGACGGCGCACTGGAACACATGGTCAGAGTCACCACCGGTCTCAAGAGTCCGGTCGTCGCCACCGCCTGTCACACCGTGTGCCCGGGGAGCCCCCCCTGCCTGGGGAAACGGCGCTACGCGGTGCAGGATATCCTCAGGAAGCAACGCCTGGCCGACCTTAAGAACCTGGGCCCCGACAGACTGAACCACTACAAGACCTTCTTCCAGAACTCCCGCGTCCTCCTCATCCCCAGGGCCAGGGATCGCAGGGCCAGCCTCCAACCTCAGATTCTGACGGACATGGCGGCGGCGGCGTCCTCGGTGGCCATGAGGCGGGCCAGTCTGCTGCCCCTCCACCTGTTGAGGAGGAGCAGCGTGCGGCCGGGCATCGTGGTGCCCAAGGTGAGGCTCTGCAAGGCGCCGGCTCCTTCCTTCATACCGGAAAAACTGCGACGGACTCAGAACTACCATCAGCTGCAGATCCCAAAGTGGGACTACAAGATGAAGAAGGTGGAGAGGAAGAAGGAGGAGAGACAGAGACTTTTACCGATGACCAGGAGAAGATGAGACAGGACTTTGTTGACATGGTTGCCTTGTTGAATCCTTCCCTGCAGCATGAACTGCCCATCGTGCACTTAATCCTAATAAAAAGGCTCTTCAAAGATCTAATCGGATTTCACTAAAAACAACACTTTTTAATAATAATAATAATAATAGTTCATTTATACGCGCCTTTCTCAGCACTCAAGGTCACCTTACAACAGATGAAAGATCAATCAGTAATGTGACCAACACTTAAAAAGCAAAGCTATGTACATAATAAGAATAGTGGGCAGCACGGTGGACCAGAGGTTAGTGCAAGTGCCTCACAATACGAAGGTCCTGAGTAGTCCTGAGTTCAATCCCGGGCTCGGGATCCTTCTGTGTGGAGTTTCCATGTTCTCCCCGTGACTACGTGGGTTCCCTTCGGGTACTCCGGCTTCCTCCAACCTCCAAAGATATGCACCTGGGGATAGGCCACTCCCACCTCCAAAGGCCAGCACCTGGGGATAGGCCACTCCCACCTCCAAAGACATGCACCTGGGGATAGGAGACTCCCACCTCCCAAGACCTGCACCTGGGGATAGGCCACTCCCACCTCCAATGGCCAGCACCTGGGGATAGGCCACTCCCACCTCCAATGGCCAGCACCTGGGGATAGGCCACTCCCACCTCCAAAGACATGCACCTGGGGATAGGAGACTCCCAACTCCAAAGAGATGCACCTGGGGATAGGAGACTCCCACCTCCCAAGACCTGCACCTTGGGATAGGCCACTCCCACCTCCAAAGACATGCACCTGGGGATAGGCCACTCCCACTTCCCAAGACCTGCACCTGGGGATAGGCCCCTCCCACCTCCAAAGACATGCACCTGGGGATTGGTCACACCCACCTCCAAAGACCTTCACCTGGAGATAGGCCCCTCCCACCTCCAAAGACATGCACCTGGGGATAGGTTGATTGGCAACACTAAATGGTCCCTAGTGTGTGAATGTTGTCTGTCTATCTATGTTGGCCCTGCGATGAGGTGGCGACTTGTCCAGGGTGTACAACGCCTTCCGCCCGATCGAGGTTGAGATTGGCTCCAGTACCCCCCGCCACGGTAGTAAATGGATAGCTGGATGGAAAAAGAAGACTGTAAATGAGAAGTGACATGGAGGCAACTGATTAACAAGAGTAAGCTAGTTTAAAAAAGATATGATTTGAAGGTGGCAATGGAAGAGAAGTGTAGAATGTCCGGGGAAAAAGAGTTCCAGAGGTGGGGGGCTGAGTGACTCTTGACCCCATGGTAACCAGGCGGGTAGGCGGGAGGAAGAAGACCTGAGAGAACGGGAGGGTGTCTTGTTATGAAGGAGATGCGGACGGGCAAGATTGTTGATGGCCTTAAATGTGAGAAGGATCTTGACGTGGATGCCATATTTAATGGGGAGCCAGTGAAGTTGCTTCAGGACAGGTTTTATGTGACTACTGGAGGAGGTTCTAGTAATGACATGGAGTTTTGAACCCGTTGTAGTTTATGGACGGACTTGTCAGGTAAACCAAAGAGTAGAGAATTACAGTAGTCCAAACAGGATGTGACCAGGGTGTGAACCAGAATTTCAGTGCTGCTGATGGAACGATCGGCGTAGGCCAGAGATATTGCGTAGAAAGAAGTATGCTGCCCGAGTGACATTGATGTGGGACTTGAATGATAAAGTGCTATCCAGGATAACACCCAGACTCTTGACGTGGAGTATCAGCGGCAGAAATGAGGTTCCTCGGTCGGGTGGTGGGACTCTCCCTTAGAGATAGGGTGAGTTGGGAAGATGTAAAAGTACAGCTGCTGCTCCTCCACATGGAGATGTTCGCCCCGGCAAACATCAGACGAGAAGCAGCCACACTGGCACAGACCAGCGAATCACACTTCCTCCATAAGATCGCCACAGAAAGACCACGACGCGTACGCCTTAAGTCAAGGCGCCCCGTTGCCAAGCAAGCCCACGAACTACTCAGCACAACATCTGCTGATACTTCCAAGGCCACCTGGGCCAAGACGAGAGGGAGAGAACAGTGGAAGTTAGCAGAACCATCTAGGCTGCACCACTACATCTACGACCTCACAGATGTCTCCGGGCCAGGAACTGCCCCGAAGCAGTGGACAACCCTTAACTGCTTGAGGACTGGCGTCGGACGTTTCGGAGCAGCGGTGAAGAGGTGGGGACTTGCGGATAGTGCCTCCTGCGAGTGTGGAGACCTAGTCCAGACAGTAGAGCACATAGTTTTTAGACCAGTTGATCTGCCGTTTCTTTTCTTTTTCTTCTATGTCCCAATCTCCCTTGTGGAGGGGGTCCGGTCCGATCCGGTGGCCATGTACTGCTCGCCTGTGTATCGGCTGGGGACATCTCTGCGCTGCTGGTCCGCCTCCGCTTGGGATGGTTTCCTGCTGGCTCCGCTGTGAACGGGACTCTCGCTGCTGTGTGTTGGATCCTCTTTGGACTGGACTCTCGCGACTGTGTTGGATCCATTGTGGATTGAACTTTCACAATATCATGTTAGACCCGCTCGACATCCATTGCTTTCCTCCTCTCTAAGGTTCTCATAGTCATTATTGTCACCGATGTCCCACTGGGTGTGAGTTTTCCTTGCCCTTATGTGGGCCTACCGAGGATGTCGTGGTGGTCTGTGCAGCCCTTTGAGACACTAGTGATTTAGGGCTATATAAGTAAACATTGATTGATTGATTGATAGTTACTAGCTGCCCCAAACACCGGCCACCAAATGGCGAACAAGGTCTGATTGACCTGGACGATGACATGTTGACCTGGATCGCCTCAACAGAGCTGCAAGTCTAAAGACACACCACAGAAGAAGAAGAAGGGCCAGAGAAGGTGGTTCGGGCATTTGGTCAGGATGCCACGCGGACGCCTCCATGGGAAGTTGTTTAGTACACGTCCGACAGGTACGAGGCCTCGGGGAAGAACCAGGACATGTTGGGAAGATTATGTATCCTAGCTGGCCTGGGAACGACTCAGGATCCCTGGGAGGAGCTGGGGAGAGGGAAGTCTGGGTTTCTGTGCTTAGGTCGTTGCCTCAGCCAACCGACCGCGGATGAGTGGAATAAGGTGGATGGATGGTTCTGGAATATACAAAATAAGACTTACTGTGAAGGGAGAAGTCCGGTCCTTAGTTTTCTGGAAATGTGGCCCCAAAGAAACAGTTTGGCTGAGTGTCTCTGGCCTGTGATGTCACTAATCATGTGATGTCACAATTGAGTCATCACTATGGTGTAACAAGGAACGTGATTACATAAGCGTGAGCTAAGAGGATGACATAAAGTGATGCATAGGCGATCTTGGTTAGTTCAGGTCCAGAGGATCCTCTTGAGCTGAACTTCTTGCCGAATACTCAATATTCTAGTCCAGCGGGGGTAATGTCCAACAAGGTTCCAAAGGTGAAAGTGAAGTCCACTCACGCAAACACAAGGCATTCGCATGCAAACAAGCGCTCCCCGGACTGGGATGGCATTTTCAAGGAGATCCTCATCCGACGCGAGGAGAAGGATCTGGAGGCCCAGTCGGGCGATCTCCAGCAACAGCTGGACGTTCTGAAAGCGCGGGAGAGTGAGCTCCTCCAGGATATAAATGTGGTGGAGGATCTGTTCTTAAGCAGGGAGCCCTATAAAGTGGACGAGGTTGTGGACGAAGCCACGGACAAAGTGGAGAAGGAGATGGCCAAGGTGCACAACAAGGAGGAGGAGATCAAGAACCTGACCGTGGAGTGTACGGAGCTCAGGCAGAGGAAGCAAGAGCGCCAAGACGTGGTCCACTCGCACACCATCTACCAGCAGTTCATGCAGAAGCTGGTGAGCATGACACTCTTCGAAGACGAGGAAGCTCTGACTCACCACATCGAGAGTCTGCACAACGTCGAGGACCAGCTCTCTCAGCGGGAAGGCGAAGCGTACGAGAAAACCAACCAGCAGAGGAAAACCCAGCAGACCCTGCAGAAGCAGTACGAGATGGAGAGGCAGGAACTGGACATGGAGCTGACCCAGCTCATGCCCGAACTGTTCGAATCCAAGATCCGGGTGGAATACTGGTTCAAGGAGTGGAAACGCATCGAGGACACCGCCTCGAGAAAACTGAACCTGCTGGCGCAGATCAAGATGTCCATCCTCAGCCTCTACGAGCTGATCGGCGGCAAGGTCTGCGATAAGCAAGGCGTGGCTTTGAACGAGACGGAGAAGCAGTTGGAGAAGATCCACGCCTTCTTGGTGGACCACTTTGAGATCATCAAGGATTACGAAGCCCATTCCAGCGTGGGCAGATAACTCGGAACTACTGTCGGTTCCGGTCTGCTGGATGCTGAGTGCCAAGCAGGGAGGCAACGGGCCCCATTTTTTGAAGGCTTTGGTATGACTCGGCCGGGGTTTGAACTCACAACCTACCGATCTCAGGGCAGATACTCTAACCACAATGCCACTGAGCCGGTTTGTCAAACCAGAGAAGATAATCGGATGTGAAAGAAGACAAACTAATGACATGTTTACTTTATGGGTACACAACATGGCTGCCGCATAAAACCAAACACTCTTTATTACTCAGGGAAAAATATTCTGATGCCAAAGTAGAGTTCGGAAAATGTGTAGTTTGTTTTTATGACAATAAAGCTATCTTCTTTGAATTCCAAAACTACTTTTTTTTCCCTACACTTTGAACCCTGCGACTTATAAAACGGTGCATATAGTTTATAGAGTTTTCTTTGCTGACGGCCATGATGAAAATGGTTTTAAAAAAACAAAATCAAAACCAGCAAATGTACAAAATAAGTTGCTGTTACCGTTTGTGCTGCTTTGTCCAAAGCGTCTCTGCTCGAATGAATTCTTCATTCACAACTCCAAGATTTACAATATAACTAAAACAATTCTTACTTACTCGAGAGTCCCATGTGTGATGTCTGTAGGAGTGTTTTCATGCATATATGTTCATGCTATCATAATGTAATCAATTTGTTAATATGCTAACACGTGTGCAAGCGTCTGTGTTAGTATTATTAACTCACAATGGCATTATTTTTGTATTGTTCTAATTTCGCAACTTCCCCAAAACGCCAGAGTCTGTTTAGCTGATTAGAGAGCTAGTTTGCGCAGTAAGTGGGTCGGTGATGATGACTTCTGTTTTGTTTGATCGGCCGTTTTACTGCCATGTTACAGGCGCCGTTTGGAAACAATTAAGGTATGTATTGTGTATGCCGTAAAAGCTTCTGTTTTGTTTGATCGGCCGTTTTAATGCCATGTTACAGGCGCTGTTTGGAAACAATTAAGGTATGTATTGTGTATGCCGTAAAAGCTATTTTTTTTTTAAACTATCATTCTCCAAACACTTAGTTAACTTTGCAGTGAAATGTTTGTACGTATACTCTTTGCTATAAATGAAAAGTAAAATTTACACACTTTTATTATATTTTTGTGTAATTATAATATGTATAGTACGTTTTTGATACTTCCGCATTTTTGTCCAATGATATTTTTCTTAATGGTGTTGCCCATAGACATGTTATAGGGAGACGCAGCATTGGCTGCTGCGATGTGAGAAATTGGGCCGCCATCTTGAAGTGGTGATGAGGAGCCGGCAAGCAGCCTAAACTGACAGTTGACAGGTAGAAAACAAAGATGGTGTTTAGCGTCTTCCCGCTCAAATGAGCGGACTGTTGAAAATAGGAATCGGGGGATTACTTTTCACATTAAGGTTTAACATTAATGTACTATTTGTTGTATTTTGTGAAAAGAGTGTGCATATTGTATATAGTTCTCTGCAAACCTATGATGGCGTCATGCATATTGTATATATCCATCCATTTTCTACCGCTTATTCCCTTTTGGGGTCGCGGGGGGCGCTGGCGCCTATCTCAGCTACAATCGGGCGGAAGGCGGTGTACACCCTGGACAAGTCGCCACCTCATCGCAACATATTGTATATAGTTCTCTGCAAACCTATGAAATGTTCTATTTTGTCATCATTGTTTTGCCAGAATGTACCGGAATGCTTCACTTGTATGTGAAAATGACAAAGAAATCTTCTGGAGGAGGATGACCCCCCTAAAGGGCTTTGGTTTACAAACTTTCAAGCCCCACCTAAAACTAAAATTCACCAGCTGCCACTGAATATAATACATTCTCATTTTAGGCAAAGTATGAGAATACTTTCTTAACAGTATAATTGTAACCAGGAATAAGTCTTCAAGTAACAATATTGAAATACTAACATTGTTGGGTAAGACAGAATTTGGTGTTATTTTGAATCCAGTGAAACAGATTGGTAGTTTTATCTGATATAATAACTTTCAGGTGTTTATATATGTTTATGTTGAAGTTTTTGGCCGATGCTTTTATCAAAAGCAACATACATAATACATATAATACATTCACTGTAAACATGATCATTTAAGGGAAGAATGTAATAGAAAATATCAATACAAAGTGTCAAGACTGAATAAACTAAATACAGTCTATAGGTGCCTTAAATATATAGATATTTAATGTATTCATACATTTGATTGATTGGTTGAAACTTTTAATTTTTACAGTGCACACTACAGTACATATTCCGTACAATTGACCACTAAATGGTAAGTTTTTCTTGTTTAAGTCGGGGTCCACGTTAATCAATTCATGGTAAATTGTTTATGTAGGATATAAGCATGTGTATATAACCTCATCCTGTTGTTTCTTCAATTTAAAAATAGCTGACTGTTCCCCCCCCCCCCCCCTTCTCTGGGATTATATTCCCAGTTTTGATCTTGGACAACTGGTTACTCAGAGCAGTGGTTCTCAAATGGGGGTACGTGTACCCCTGGGGGGACTTGAAGGTAGGCCAAAGGGTACGTGAGATTTTTTTTTTAAATATTCTAAAAATTGCAACAATTCAAAAATCCTTTATAAGTATATATGTGGCGGTTTAGCTGGGTTGGTAGAGTGGCAGTGCCAGCAACTTGATGGTTGCAGGTTCGATTCCCGCTTCTGCCAGCCTAGTCACTGCCGTTGTGTCTTTGGGCAAGACACTTTACCCACCTGCTCCCAGTGCCACCCACACTGGTTTAAATGTAACTTAGATATTGGGTTTCACTATGTAAAGCGCTTTGAGTCACTAGAGAAAAAGCGCTATATAAATATAATTCACTATATTTATTGAATAATACTTAAAAAAATATGAATGTAAGTCACAAACTGTGAAAAGAAATACAACAATGTTGACGGCTAGATTTTTTGTGGACATGTTTTACAAATATTGATGTTAAAGATTTGTTTTTGTTTTTTGTGAAGAAATGTTTAGAATGAATTTCATAAATCCAGATGGATCTCTATTACAATCCCCAAAAATCTTTCTTTATAATTGAATCACTTGTTTATTTTTCAACACGTTTTTAGTTATTTTAATATCTTTTTTCCCCAAATAGTTCAAGAAAGACCACTACAAATGAGCAATATTTTGCACTTGTAGACGCTCCTCCACCTTCTCCTTCAATCCGCTTCTTGCGGCAACAACAAAACAAAACTCCAGACCTTCCTCTTGGTTTGTATGGTTTACTTGTGAACTTAATAATTTAAAACATAAAACAATCCCGATGTGGGAACAAATGAATGACAAAATAAAGAGAGTTTTTTGCAGTACGAGTTAGAAAAAGTAAGAGTAAGAAAAAGTATGAGTGAGGTCAAAAAACTGTGTGGTTCGATTCCACCGCACCTGACTGCAATTACCCATAACACCTTGCTTCCAAAACCCCTTACCACACAGATCCTTCCACCATATATGCCATTAAAACAGTTACGTCATCAAATTATTTTGACAAATGTAATAATTACAAATAAAGTGAGCTTTAAATAATTACTCTAAGCATTCAATATATGAATTTTCTTATCATGAAAATAAAGTAAATAGTCCCCTTTTGGCTGAATAAACATAAAGCACTTTCCCTAAAATGTAAATGAACTTAAACAGCATTTAAGCACCTACAGCATACAATTTAATAAACTTATAAACTGATGACATAGTGCTGTGTTTTACTTCTTTATCTCTTATTTTCCAACTGAAAATGCTCTGATTAGGGGGTACTTGAATTTAAAAAATGTTCAAAAAGGTTGAGAACCACTGACTTATAGCATATAAGAATATTATATTACTGTTAAGCAAACTATGAATAATAAAACATGTGTCCTTTATCATAGCTACACGTATGAGAAAAAAGGTGGTGAAAATGAGTGGTATTCAGTGAGGTAAGATGAATAAAATGTGCTAACAGTTCTGCTCCTGACAAATGAATTGCATTGATCACCACTCCAAGATGGCGGCCCCGCGTCTCGTCAGCGCTCCCTTACAACAGGGGTGTCCAAACTTTTTCCACTTAGGTCCGCAGACTGAAAAATCAAAGCAAGCGGGGGGCATTTTTACATATTTTTTTTTTAAACCAATACAATATATGTATAAAAATATACATTTAGGCCTCCACTCAGGCTTGATCCCGGGGACCCAAAAGGGTTTTGGTAAAAAAAATATTAAAGATGTGTCATTATTCAGTATTATTTTGTTTTATTATTATTCAAGTTTTAAATCTCCAGATCAACATTAGGTCCATCTGTCAATATAATGATTTTAAAGATTTAAGTTGTATGCTCTTTTTGTCAAAGAAAACCCTGTTTTTTGATGGAAAAAAAACACAAAATATGCAATATTATCAGCCAATATTTTTTTTTAAGTGGAATATTTGAGATTACCGTATTTCCTTGAATTGCCGCCGGGGCGTTAATTATTTTAAAACCTTTTCTCACTCCGGCACTTACCAAAGGCATGCAGTAAAAATTTGGATTAATACAAACAGTCAGTCTTTAAAAACTGTCCGGGCGGATTCGTTTTTTCCGGTCAATTTCCCACTCTCCGCCATGTTGGCAAACCAGTGTGTTTCCTCCTTATTTATTCTAGTGTTTGACTGGAAATGTCGCTTTATGTTAGCAAGTTAATGACAATATGATTCATGTAGTGTGTGGGTGCACTTTTTAATACTCCGGGGAACGCAATGCCATATTCTTAGTTGCACTCCGGAACACAAGGTGGCGGCAGCGGGCCAACAAGATGGATTAATCCGGGTGTCATGATTAATACAGACGTTTTGTTAACGCTATATTATAAAAAAATTTAAAAAACAATTTACAAACACAAGCTATGGGATGACATAAGAGGAAACGTGACCCCGGAAGTAAATGCGTCATCCCATAGCTTGTGTTTGTAAATTGTTTTTTTAATTTTTTTTATAATATAGCGTTAACAAAACGTCTGTATTTTTATAATATAGCGTTATATTTTTAAAATATAGCGTTAACAAAACGTCTGTATTCCTTCTAATTTTAAATGGAATATTTGCGATTACCGTATTTCCTTGAATTGCCGCCGGGGCGCTAATTATTTTAAAACCTCTTCTCACTCCGGCACTTACCAAAGGCATGCAGTAAAAATTTGAGTGTGATGTAAGCTTTGACCTAAGCTCTTAATCTTCTTCCCTTTATGCGATTTCAAATTACCGGTATTGAAATCAGCCTCCTCCATTTTGAAAATGATGACAGGGGAAGTGTCACTCGTGACGTCACGAGTTTGACCAGGCGGTAATACTAAGCATGCGCTAATTATTTTGGGAAGCAAGGCAGGCGCATACTAAATGCCCTGCGGCGATTCCAGGAAATACGGTATATAATAATTGGAGCCTTAAAAAAGTCAATAACTAATAGCACCGTTGATTTTGATTCATTATTATTTTTTGAGCAATGACACTTAAAAACAAATCACACTATGGGGATCCAAAAGGGTCCTACTCATTAAAGTGTTAAAGAATAAATTATAATTTTTTTTACTGTTTACTTTTAACACATTAATCTCAACATCAACTTCAGATCTGTCAATTATAAATTTTATTGTTGTTTATGTTTTTTGTTTGTTCATTTTAGGCCATGGGTGTCAAACTCTGGCCCGCGGGCCAAATTTGGCCCACCATTTAATTTAATTTGGCCCTTGAGGCAATATCAAATCAACAATTGAGCTGGCCTGCCGGTAACACCCGATTTTCCCGGGAGATCCCCGAAGTTTAGTGCCTTTCCCGAAAATCTCCCTGGGCAACCATTCTCCTGATTTCCACCCGGACAACAATATTGGGAGCGTGCCTTAAAGGCACTGCCTTTAGCGTCCTCTACAACATGCCGTCACATACTCTTTTCCTCCATATAAACAGCGTGCTGGCCAAGTTACATAATATATGCGGCTTTCACACACACATACTTGGTCAACAGCCATACGGGTCACACTGAGGGTGGCCGTATAAACAACTTTAACACTGTTACAAATATGCGCCACACTGTGAACCCTCACCAAACAAGAATGACAAAACACATTTCGGGAGAACACCCGCACCGTAACACAACTTAACAAATACCCAGAACCCCTTGCATCACTAACTCTTCCGGAACGCTACAATATACACCGCTCGCTACCACCAAACCCCGCCCACCTCTTTTTTTTTAATTTTCGAATTTATTAGCCTGCGGAAAAAGTTAATGTTGATATTTACCTCAGAAGGCTGCAAATAGAAAAGAAGGCATTAATTTTTTTAATTGAATTTTATTTAATATACCACTGATGTTTTTTCAAAGTTGATGTTGCACTATTACGTTATAGAACGTGCAAACTCCACACAGAAAGATCCCAAGCCCGGGATTGAACCCAGGATTACTCAGGACCTTCGTGTTGTGAGGCAGATGCACTAACCCCTGTACCACCGTGCTGCCTTATATAAGCCCTACTATATTCATTGCAAAACTTGTTTGGGTCCCTATTAAAAGGTTCATTTGTTCAACCTTGGCCCGCAGCTTTGTTCAGTTTTACATTTTGGCCCACTCTGTATTTGAGTTTGACACCCCTGTTTTAGGCCCTTCTTTAAAAAAAAAACAGCTCAGCTTTTTATATGGCAAACACAAAATATGCACCATTTTCCCCAAAAAATATCTTAAAGCGGAACATTTAACGTGACATAATTGGAGCCTTGAATAGGTCAATAATTCATATTGACATTGATTTTGATTCATTATTATTTTTTAAAGAAAAAAACCGCCTGCATGGCAGCTTTGTGTTATTAGAGTCAACATTGCAACATTTTTCTTGTTACATTTCACCCGTTTGCTCTTTTATATGACTTTTTACGTTTTAAAATGTTTCAATAGTATTTTTTAAATGTGTTGTGGGGCCCTTAAAAAATGACCTGGGGGCCCCACAACATGTCTATGGATCACTATGGCAGGGCATCTATCGCTTCATCCTGGACAATATTCATGACAAATTTGTGCTTTACTTTAAAGATGTGATTTTTGGTTTTACACTGTATGAACAAAAATTTGAAAAGGAATTCTACCTTTGCAAGCTCATTATTTTATTGGCTATGTTTTATATTCATAAATGTAAGTTTCTTAATACCCGTGCTGTCTTTTGTGCCTTTAAAAAAGATCTGGAACTTTACATTAAAACGCTCTCTACCTCTAACAACAAAAAAGCTGTGAAAACGATGATGCTGTGTTCCAAATTTAAGTTGTTTGATGAATCTGAATAAGCCTACGCCTTTGCATTTTGTTTATTATATATATATATATATATATTTTTTGTATTCTATTTCTATTATTTTGAACTTACAACCCCCTGGCGCTGTTTTGTACTGTTTTCATAATGTTTTATATTGTTGTTTGACTTACTGTTTGTAATTGTTGAAATTTATAAATAAACCTTTAATTAAAAAAAAAAAAAAAAGTACTTCCGCTTCCTTGCCCGGATGCAGTTTGTCCTAACGGAGTTGCCGTCATATTTCCGCATTTGTGTCTGATGAATTTGTCCCTAACGGAGTTGCCGTAGTACTTCCGCCGCCGGGCACACATCAAATGTTGTGGAGTTGCTAGGAGGATTTTCTCTTCTCTCCACAACACAAACAAATTCCATGCTTTTAAACACTTAAAATCCCCCAACAGGTAAGAATAACATTTAGTATTGACTCACCGTCAGTTAGAACTAGTCAAAGTCTCAATGTTTGTTTTGTGTGCGGTTCTCCATCCAGCCTACATTTTTTTTGTATTTTACCGGTAGTTTCTCCAACTTCAAGCGGGGACTAAACCTACACAAGACCCCGGTCATAGCAGCTGTTGTCCAGCGGGGACTGAACCTACACAAGACCCCGGTCATAGCAGCTGTTGTCCAGCGGGGACTGAACCTACACAAGACCCCGGTCATAGCAGCTGTTGTCCAGCGGGGACTGAACGTACACAAGACCCCGGTCATAGCAGCTGTTGTCCAGCTAGGACTAAACCTACACAAGACCCCGGTCATAGCAGCTGTTGTCCAGCGGGGACTGAACCTACACAAGACCCAGGTCAAAGCAGCTGTTGTCCAGCGGGGACTGAACCTACACAAGACCACGGTCATAGCAGCTGTTGTCCAGCGGGGACTGAACCTACACAAGACCCCGGTCATAGCAGCTGTTGTCCAGCGGGGACTGAACCTACACAAAACAAAGGTCATAGCAGCTGTTGTCCAGCGGGGACTGAACCTACACAAGACCCCGGACATAGCACCCGTTGTCCAGCGGGGACTGAACCTACACAGGACCCCGGTCATAGCAGCTGTTGTCCAGCTGGGACTGAACCTACACAAGACCCAGGTCATAGCAGCTGTTGTCCAGCGGGGACTGAACCTACACAAGACCCCGGTCATAGCAGCTGTTGTCCAGCGGGGACTGAACCTACTCAAGACCCCGGTCATAGCAGCTGTTGTCCAGCGGGGACTGAACCTACACAAGACGTCAGGCAAGTAGACCTAACTGTAGACGTCTACCTCATTTTACGTGTGGAATTGGTTCTCGTAATTCAAAACACGTGTATAAGAAAAAAATGTGTCTTATTTTTAGGATCACTAATACAAAACCTCACAAAAATGTCTGATTGAATGCTAAAAACGTTATGACAAACCGCCTTAAAAATATAATGGAATGTTACATTTTCTATGAAGGATAAAACACTGAATATTGAGAAAATATGAACGCCACGCCCCCTTTCACAACAAAAATGCATGAAACAGTGAAATATTAACACTAATGGTACAAAATAATCCCATCTACAATCTGATATATCTGATATATCACTAAGCTTTAGAACTCTGTTGTGAAAATCTCCTACCGGGTCAATATTTATTTATATAGCCCTAAATCACAAGTGTCTCAAAGGGCTGCACAACCCACAACGACGTCCTCGGTACAGAGCCCACATAAGGGCAAGGAAAAACTCACACCCAGTGGGACGTCGATGTCGAGCAGGTCTAATCCATAGTGGATCCAACATAACAGTGAGAGTCTCAGGGGCCCAAAAGTATTAAAAATAATTCACGCCGTATTTTTTTTTTTAGTCTTTTACTTTCAACACTTAAATCTCGAGATCATTTTCAAGAGCCATCCTTCCATTATAATTTTTTCCTTATTTTTTTGTTTGTGTATTGAATGCCCTTTTTGGTCATAGAAAACATTTTTTTCACATGGCAAACACACAAAATATGCAATATTTTCCCCAAAGAATATTAATAAGTGTAATATTTGATCCAAAGCAATTACAGCCTTCAATATGTCAATAATTCATAACAACCTTTATTGGGATTCTTTTGTATTTTTGGCAATAAGTTTTATTTTAAAGAAAATCCCACTAAAATTCTCAGGGATCCAAAACTATTAAAAATAATTCACGCAGTATTTTTTTTTTAGTCTTTTACTTTCAACACTTATATCTCGAGATCATTTTCAAGAGCCATCCTTCCATTTAATTTTTTACTTATTTTTTTTATATTTTTGTTTGTGTATTGAATGCCCTTTTTGGTCATAAAAAAAAAAAATTCACATGGCAAACACACAAAATATGCGATATTTTCCCCAAAGAATATTAATAAGTGTAATATTTGATCCAAAGCAATTACAGCCTTCATTATGTCAATAATTCATAACATTTATTGGGATTCTTTTGTATTTTTGGCACTAAGTTTTATTTTAAAGAAAATCCCACTAAAATTCTCAGGGATCCAAAAGTATTAAAAATAATTCATGCAGTATTTTTTTTAGTCTTCTACTTTCAACACTTAAATCTCGAGATCATTTTCAAGAGCCATCCTTCCATTTAATTTTTTACTTATTTTTTTTATTTTTTTTGTTTGTGTATTGAATGCCCTTTTTGGTCACAGAAAACATTTTTTTCACATGGCAAACACACAAACTATGCGATATTTTCCCCAAAGAATATTAATAAGTGTAATATTTGATCCAAAGCAATTACAGCCTTCAATATGTCAATAATTCATAACAACGTTAATTGGGATTCTTTTGTATTTTTGGCACTAAGTTTTATTTGAAAGAAAATCCCACTAAAATTCTCAGGGATCCAAAAGTATTAAAAATAATTAATACAGTATTTTTTTAGGTTTTTACTTTCAACACTTAAATCTCGAGATCATTTTCAAGAGCCATCCTTCGATTATAATTTTTTACTTATTTCTTTTATTTTTTTTGTTTGTGTATTGAATGCCCTTTTTGGTCATAGAAAACATTTTATTCACATGGCAAACACACAAAATATGCAATATTTTCCCCAAAGAATATTAATAAGTGTAATATTTGATCCAAAGCAATTACAGCCTTCAATATGTCAATAATTCATAACAACATTTATTTGGATTCTTTTGTATTTTTGGCACTAAGTTTTATTTTAAAGAAAATTCCACTAAAATTCTCAGAGATCCAAAAGTATTAAAAATAATTCACGCCGTATTTTTTTTTTTAGGCTTTTACTTTCAACACCTAAATCTCGAGATCATTTTCAAGAATCCATTCTTCCATTTAATTTTTTACTTTTTATAAAAAAAAAATTGTTTGTGTATTGAATGCCCTTTTTGGTCATAGAAAACATTTTTTTCACATGGCAAACACACAAAATATGCGATATTTTCCCCAAAGAATATTAATAAGTGTAATATTTGATCCAAAGCAATTACAGCCTTCATTATGTCAATAATTCATAACATTTATTGGGATTCTTTTGTATTTTTGGCACTAAGTTTTATTTTAAAGAAAATCCCACTAAAATTCTCAGGGATCCAAAAGTATTAAAAATAATTCATGCAGTATTTTTTTTTAGTCTTCTACTTTCAACACTTAAATCTCGAGATCATTTTCAAGAGCCATCCTTCCATTTAATTTTTTACTTATTTTTTTTATTTTTTTTGTTTGTGTATTGAATGCCCTTTTTGGTCACAGAAAACATTTTTTTCACATGGCAAACACACAAAATATGCGATATTTTCCCCAAAGAATATTAATAAGTGTAATATTTGATCCAAAGCAATTACAGCCTTCATTATGTCAATAATTCATAACAACCTTTATTGGGATTCTTTTGTATTTTTGGCAATAAGTTTTATTTTAAAGAAAATCCCTCTAAAATTCCAAGGGATCCAAAAGTATTAAAAATAATTATTACAGTATTTTTTTTTAGGTTTTTACTTTCAACACTTAAATCTCGAGATCATTTTCAAGAGCCATCCTTCGATTATAATTGTTTACTTATTTTTTTGTTTGTGTATTGAATGCCCTTTTTGGTCATAGAAAACATTTTTTTCACATGGCAAACACACAAAATATGCAATATTTTCCCCAAAGAATATTAATAAGTGTAATATTTGATCCAAAGCAATTACAGTCTTCAATATGTCAATAATTCATAAGATTTATTGGGATTATTTTGTATTTTTGGCATTAAGTTTTATTTTAAAGAAAATCCCACTAAAATTCTCAGGGATCCAAAACTATTAAAAATAATTAATACAGTATTTTTTTAGGTTTTTACTTTCAACACTCAAATCTCGAGATCATTTTCAAGAGCCATTCTTCCATTATCATTTTTTACTTATTTTTTTGTTTGTGTATTGAATGCCCTTTTTGGTCATAGAACACATTTTATTCACATGGCAAACACACAAAATATGCAATATTTCCCCCAAAGAATATTTATAAATCTAATATTTGATCCAAAGTAATTATAGCCGTCGATAAGTCAATAATTCACAACATTTATTATGCATTGTTTTTTTGAGCAATGACAGGTTTTTTTTAACTCCTTTTTTTAAATTCCTCTAAAACTCTCAGGTATCCCAAAGTGTTAAACAGAAGTCATTCATTATTTTTTATTTGTTTAATTTCAACGCTTAGATGTTAAGATCAACTTCAAGATCTGTTCTTTGTTTATAAGTTTTTATTATTATTTATTTATTTTATCGTTGAATGCCATTTTTATCAGAAAAAAAACTTCATTTTATGGTAAACAACATACAAAATATGACTTTAAAAAAAAAAAAACATTTCAGAGTTGAACACTTGATGTGAAGTAGAACTGCAGCTATCGAATAGTTTAGTAATCGAGTATTCTATCAAATATCCCGATCGATTAATCGAGTAAATCATATTTTTGCTTAATTAAGGTTTAATTATACATGTAAAGATGTGCCCTCGGTTAATTGCGTTTGGCCTAATTGTCTTTTATTTCCTAAACACCTGTTTTCATTATTGAAGGCTGACATGCACAGCTGAAATGCGTCCGTGGTTGATTGTGTCAATTTGTGTGTGCCAATAAAAACAGGTGCCTATGATTATTATACAATGCCATTTAAATGGTGGTTTAAATCCTCTGCTTTGACTACTGTTTACTAAACCAGGCAAAATGCGGTAAAAAAAACCTAACGATGCCTCGAAGCAGCGGAAATTCCTCAAATATATTTTGCAACCGAGTAATCGTTTAACGTGAAGTAATTGGAGTCTTCAATAGGTCAATATTTCATAACAATGTTGATTTTAATTCATGATTTTTAAAGAAAAAAATTTAACATAGCAACTTTTTCTCGTTACTTTTCATCTCTATGCCCACCTTTTTTATGTTATTTTGCAATAGTATTTTCTAGAATGACCTGCAGGCCATACTTTGGACACCTGCTGTGATAAAGACTCATCTCTTGGGTCGACTGAGGTGTCACTCAAAGGTTGAAAGTCCAGCTTGTGGAAGTGAGCTCACACTGAACATGTGTGCTTATGTCGACTAAACAATAGTGTCGCTGGAAGTTTCTAGACCAGGGGTCAGCAACCTTTTTGAAACTAAAAGCTCCTTCTTGGGTACTGATTAATGCCTAGTTTGATACACACTTAAATAAATTGCCAGAAATAGCCAATTTGCTCAATTTACCTTTAATAAATAAATCTATATACATAAAAAAATGGGTATTTCTGTCTGTCATTCCGTCGTACATTTTTTTCCTTTTACGGAAGGTTTTTTGTAGAGAATAAATGATGAAAAAAACACATAATTGAACGGTTTGAAAGAGGAGAAAACACGAAAAAAATGAAAATTACATTTTGAAACATAGTTTATTTTCAATTTCGACTCTTTAAAATTCCAAATTCAACCGAAAAAAAGAAGAGAAAAACTAGCTAATTCGAATCTTTTTGAAAAAATAATAAAAAAATTTTTTATGGAACATCATTGGTCATTTTTCCTGATTAAGATTAATTTTCGAATTTTGATGACATGTTTTAAATAGGTTAAAATCCAATCTGCACTTTGTTAGAATATATAACAAATTGGACCAACATATATTTCTAACAAAGACAAATCATTATTTCTTCTAGATTTTCCAGAACAAAAATGTTAAAAGAAATTCAAAATACTTTGAATAAAGATTCAAATCTGATTCTACAGATTTTCTCGATTTGCCAGAATAATTTTTATTTTATTTTAATCACAATAAGTTTGAAGAAATATTTCACAAATATTCTTCGTCGAAAAAACAGAAGCTAAAATGAAGAATTAAATTAAAATGTATTTATTATTCTTTACAATAACAAAAAAAATAATTTACTTGAACATTGATTTTAATTGTCAGGAAAGAAGAGGAAGGAATTTAAAAGGTTGTGTTTAAAAATCCTAAAATCATTTTTAAGGTTGTATTTTTTCTCTAGAATTGTCATTCTGAAAGTTATAAGAAGCAAAGTAAAAAAAAAATAGAATTTATCTATTATATATATAGTATTTATATAGGTGTGTGTGTGTGTGTGTGTGTGTGTGTGTGTGTGTGTGTGTGTGTGTGTGTGTGTGTGTGTGTGTGTGTGTGTGTGTGATGTACATATTTGTATTTTGGGTATATGCATTTGTGTATGTATGTGATTATGTGTGTATGTGTATGTATATATATATAAATTGTATATATGTGTGTGTACATATGTATATATGTAAGTGTGTGTGAATTTAAATGTATTATATAGAGATAATATATAGCATCTACGCAGCAACCACTGAACTGAATTATATTATATATATTATTGTATTATATATTGTATATATATATATTGTATATGTATAGGGGTGGGACCTAATAAGTTTACTTCTTCCCACTCCCTTTTGAGCCAATCTTGACATCTACAAAAGATTAGTCACATGTAATGTTTTCAATGTAGGTGTAAAAATAATGTATCTATATATTTCTTTTGTATTTTATGTTATTCTCTTGTTTTGTTTGCATGGCTCAAAATAAACCATTCATTCATTCATTCACTCATTTAAACAAGTGAAGACCAAGTCTTTAAAATATTTTCTTGGAATTTTCAAATCCTATTTGAGTTTTGTCTCTCTTAGAATTAAAAATGTCGAGTAAAACGAGACCAGCTTGCTAGTAAATAAATACAATTTAAAAAATAGAGGCAGCTCACTGGTAAGTGCTGCTATTTGAGCTATTTTTAGAACAGGCCAGCGGGCGATTCATCTGGTCCTTATGGTGCCCGCGTTGGTGACCCCTGTTATATACAGATCCCAGACCAGTTGGACATGTGTGGGGTGGAGCACTGAATGAGTTGATGTGTCAACCATACTCACCTTCAGCATGTGTTTAGGCCCCTGGCTATGGCTCAAGAGCTAATCAAAGAAGAGGGCATTTTTTTTGATGACCTCAACAAGCTGCGAGCCCTCGACCCAGATGTCAGCCAAAATACCTCCGAGCTGAAGGAGGAGTGCAAAGAATTTGTCACCAGTAAGGATTTTCCTTTCTTGTTTTTGTCAGTTCCGCCCGTGCAAAAGAGACATGCCGTGTCTCACTGTGAGCTCTACTGTCTTTTACAGAAATTGAACAGTTTCAGGACAAGGTGGGAGGTCTGATTCAGTTGGTCGATGAGCTGGCAAAAGAAACCGAGGCGGAAAAGTTCAAGGTAACGTTGGGCAAGTTCTTCCTGATATACGGTTAAAATGCCATCCCATGTGGAAGTTTAATGATGCATTTGGACTATTGTATTCTTCTTTTCCAGTGTGGAATAATTACACAACTTATATCTTCAATTCACCCTATTTTTACTTCTTTAAAATCCTCAATGTTGCTCGCCTATTTGTGCAAATTCTACCATTCAAATGATGCATGACCAAGCAATTTGTGTGCATGTACAGTTCTCTGTCTAAGACAGGGGTGTCCAAAGTGCGGCCGGGGGGCCATTTTTTAACGGCCCCACGGCACATTTTAAAATTACGATTGAACATTTTTTAAACGTAAAAAGTGATATAAAGGAGCAAAACGGTGAAATGTAACAAGACCCGCTCGACATCCATTGCTTTCGGTCCCCTAGAGGGGGGGGGTTGCCCATATCTGAGGTCCTCTCCAAGGTTTCTCATAGTCAGCATTGTCACTGGCGTCCCACTGGATGTGAATTCTCCCTGCCCACTGGGTGTGAGTTTTCCTTGCCCTTTTGTGGGTTCTTCCGAGGATGTTGTAGTCGTAATGATTTGTGCAGTCCTTTGAGACATTTTGTGATTTGGGGCTATATAAATAAACATCGATTGATTGATTGATTGAAAATGTTGCAATGTTTAGTCTAATAACACAAAGCTGCCATTCAGGCTGTTTATTTCTTTAAAAAATAATAATCAATCAAAACCAAAGTCATTATGAATTATTGACCTATTCAAGGCTCCAATTACGTCACATAAAATTTTCCACTTTTACATATTTTGCGGGGAAAATGTTGCGTATTTTGTGTTTGCCTTATAAAAAACTGAGCTGTTTTTTAAAGAAGGGCCTAAAATGAACAAGCCGGAAACATAAACAACAATAAAACTTCTAATTGACGGATAGATCTGAAGTTGATCTTGAGGTTATTGTGTTAAAAGTAAACAGTAAAAAAATGTATTATATATTTTTTAACACTTTAATGAGTAGGACCCTTTTGGATCCCCAATAATTTTAGTGTGATTTGTTTTTAAGTGTCATTGCTCAAAAAATAATAATGAATTAAAATCGATGGTGTTATTAGTTATTGACTTTTTTAAGGCTCAAATTATTGTTAGGGCTGGGCAACGATTGAAAATTTTAATCGAAGTTAATCGCACTATTTCTCCGATTAATCGCAATTAACTGCATTGTATACGCAAAGCCCAATAATGAATTCAAAAGTAGTGTGTAGTGCACCTTTATTGGAATATTCTCCCACATGAACAAAAGCGCCAAAACATTTGTTGTGCAAACACAATTTAAATCAGTCCTTGTTAAACAGTAGCAGTTAAATAGCATATTTTATGAAAATCAACTCCAAAAATGTAAATACAAACATTTAAGCTTATTGCCACTGCCAGGGTATTTAAGTTATCCTGTTTGTTATGGAAAATAAATATAATCTACATACAAATCTCTGAGCCACAATCATAACATCTGAACAGGCAATTTCTGAGGTAAGAGCAGAAACATTTTTTTTATCAGGGATCTTATGTTTAAAAAACCTATATTATAGGTAGTGGGCTGTTTTAGGGAATTTTGGATCAAATTATCCGTAGTAGAAATATTAATAATGTTGTGTTTATTCTGCGTAGTGCACTTAAAATAATTATGACCGTATCTAGGAATTGATATGATGGGAATTTTCCAATTGTTTGCTTGGTGCTTTGATAAACTGAACGCATATACATGGTACTATATTGTGATGTTATGAGCCAGGGAAAAAAAGAAC